>NC_056725.1:506264454-506556954 GCF_019279795.1 Protopterus annectens | reverse complement strand
ATTTTACTGAGCAATAGTTAGTTATACACTAAGAATTGCTCATTTACATACCTCTCAGCTTCTTAGTGCAAGAAAGCTGGACAAAGCCTGACAAAATGGGGGGGACAAAGGCCAAAAAATAGGGAGAGATTTTAAATATTGCTCTTATAAACTTAGAAAGTTGCTAGAGTAACAGGGTTTTTGTTAGCATAGATTTTCTTAAGGTTTTGAAGTGTGAAACTCAAATGTATGTCATTATTTAGTTACTTTACTCCTCACAACATCCCAATGATTTGCCAGAAAACCATAAATTTTATGAGAAACAGACCAAAAAAATATAAGGCAACAATCTGGACATTCTGCAAAAATCTCGACAGCTGAGAGGTATGCTCATTTAGTACTGATGACAATTAAGCAGAATAATTGTTTATGTTTGAATTTGTTAAGTCAGACAGGGCTGCTGTGTAACACAAAGGGCTGGATTCCAAAAGAAATTTGCAGACAGAGAAGCACAATGAAGGAAGACTTCAGCTCACGAACAGACACGATTCTAAAGCAAGCCTTAGCAGTTATCTATTCAGCATAGAATAATTGTGGTATCCATGCACACCCAATGAATTCCAAAGCACAGTGAGTGCAGCCAAGACATCTTAAATGTGGCAAAGTGCTTCTCCAACAACTTTATGAAAGCATTTGCTGGAGGGTACATCTATTACCACAAGAGAAAGCTCTTTGTTATGTACTCTTGTGGAATCAGCAGCATTAAAAAAAAAAAAAAAAAAAAAATCATGCAACCAGCATGTATTCATTTCAGCAAGCTTGGGTACTGATAGCCATAGAGGAAGATCTGGCAATGCATCCTAGAAGGTAGCCAGTTAGACACTGAGCCAGGTTACATCTCAGCCAGCTCTCTGATCAAGAAATAATCAACATGCACTGATTAAAAAGAGAGCTTCTGCAGATTATGTGCAACATACCTGCTCTGCACATGTATGCATGTACTTTGGGGAGATAACCCCATACCTGTCAAAATCAAAGTATGCCTGAGCCTAGTTATACGGACACTGGGGACAGTTCAATGGCGTATGGGAGATGCACTATGTGTCACAGACAACTGCCAGTCACATCCTGTCCCAATTCCTGGCAACAATGTGCATCAACATGTATGAGACCATCCACTTTCCATCCACAGTCACAGAGCACAGGAATGTCACACATGATTTCTACACCATTTTCAACTTCCTCTGTGTACTCGGTGCAATAGACTGTGCCCATGTTCCTATCAAAACCCCTGCAGTACCTGAAGTGCAAATTTACATAAATAGAAAGGAATGGCCATTACTGAATTGCCAGGTGGTTTGCACAGCAGATGGCATCATAACAAACATAATGACTCACCCTGGGAGTGTAGATGATGCCGCTATATGGCGAGAAAGTAGACCGAGGGCTGCCTTCCAAAAATGGTGAAATACCAGCGGGACTACTACTTGTAAGTACAGGAACACAGCTATGCTGTAATCAGAATCCAAACCTGTCAACAGTATGCATGATGGCAATATTTGTGCCATCTCCTTCCCACCAATGCATGACTGCAGTAATCCACTAGAGCTGTGGCTAATGATGCCATGTAGAGCCCCATCCAACCCTGCAGAGGATGCATATAAAAGATCACACACTGCAACAGGGAACACCACTGAGTGTGTGTTTGGTGTGCTGAGATCCAGATTCAGATATTTGGACACATCTGGGGGTGCACTGCACTACACACCTGAAAAGGCAGCACAAATGATTACTGTGTGTAGTGTACTATACAATATGCTAAGATCAGAACATGGCCACTTACCAGCTGTAGGTGTGGGCGATCTACCCCAAGAAGCCCAGATATCTGAAGATGGCATTTCTCAGCTGTCAGAGGAGGATCAGGAGGACACAGGAGGAGAGAGGAAATTGGGGTGGGTAATGGAGGATATGGTCACAAGTCCTAGCTCAGGCAACATGGCAGCATATGACAGACACCTTTGAGTCATGACTGGCCACAGGTACATAAATACACAGAATAAACATTGTTATTCACGTTGTCCTACAACAGCAGCACAGTTTACAGCTAATGGAAATGATCTCTTAGTTGTATACAGCGAACATCATACATAACCTAATCTTACTATATTATAGTATGAACACGTACAAAACACTGAGAGGAAACAACAATTCAGGAAGACTGTCTGCAGGGTACATCACCAAAGAGAAGCACACAGGCACATGTGTGGGATGCAGGAGGTGTGCACAACTGAACTAACCACTGGACAGAAAGAAAGAATATCACCATACAGAGTAATATCATAAAACATTACCTGCTCAACAAGCGAAGTGCATGACAGGTATAGGAATGCATCAGCTGGATGTACAGTAACAGTGCTGCCTCACCTACACATGAAATTGCTGCAGAGTTGGTCTTTTCCATGTAATATATGTACAGACATGCAGAAAATCAATGACACTGACCACGCAACATACCTGCAACCATACCTCTCAATGTCTTAGAACAAGAAATCTGGAAAAAGTCATAAATAAAAGTGGGACAAAGGCCCTAAAATAGTGACATTTTTATATATTGCTCTTAGAAGCCTAGAAAATTGATAGAATAGCAGGTTTTATATTAGCACGAATTTTCTGAAGGGTATGAATTCTGAAACTCAAATGTCTGTCATTATTTTCTAAAGTCAACATTTAATGATTTGCTATTAATCTGCCAGAAAAACAAAATTTTATAAAAAATGGACCAAAAATATGTGGCAAAAATATGGACACTCTCCAAAAATCTATACAGTTGAGAGGTATGCCTGCAACATATGTTGCTGATACAGCAACATATGTACATACATACATATATGTGCAGATTCAGTCAGATATGGAAAGGCACACATGGAAAATACAAGTAAACATGGTGACTGAAAATGGAAACAGGTACACAAAAGGCAGTGAGTGCTGGTATTAGGCATCTGCAGGACCATATTAAAATGTCACAAGTGACACAGGTGTGCTAACAAAGCCATAGCTATGCATGTGTGAATGGTACACAGCAAGGAAAACATTAATTGTATTCTGTTCACTAACAAAGATGCAAACATGAAAGCATGACATCATATATTGTATTATTGTTGTCAATATAATCACTAACATAGGTCAATATCAATCAGTTAATAAACAACAAATAAATCTATTCACATATTTCAAAAAAGTATCTGAAAATCCAGTGGCATCACACATTTCAGCAGCCACAGACACCTTACTTTGTCAGTGGTCAACACAGTGGTCATCATTGCCACAGGGTTAGAATAAAACAACAGGACACACATTGGATCAACTGTCAGTGATACACTAATGCAGTGTGGGGTGCCTATGATGATGGCTTACACCATGTTACTGGCTGCCACTGCCATGTCTGGAAACACTCAATCCATGTGGTGACACTTGCAGGCGTAGTGTGGGAAGTTATGTTACTGCAACGTGACTGTCTGGACATGCCTGCTGGGCTCACAGTGGAGTAGACATCAGCAGATGTGTGTGCATGCTGCATTAGAGATGTTGATGTCTGATGGCCAAATGTGGGTCAAATGAGAGGGGGTTGACTTCTGCTCACTTGAGGTACTCTGCTTAGTTCAATTAGGGCACGCAATACCAGGTTAGTGCTACAGCACTGCTCTAACACTGCCATAACAAGACTTATGGTGCAGCATGCAACAGACAACACACTGTCATACTGTGCAGCCAACCCAGCCATGATCTCACCATGTATGTGCTCCTGACCTTCATATAACACACATAGCTGGTGTGCTACATGATCTGTGGCACTAGCAAATGCATATAGGTCAGCTTCATGACATCACTGGGAATGTTCATTCACTTGTAATACTAGACGTTCACCCTCTGACACGTCCATGTACAGCAGCAGCACTCCCACATGTCCTGTGATGGGCAGTACTTCTCGGTTGCGAGGAAGAGTCACCCTCATAACCTGCATCTGCATGGGACACTGGTTCATGGACATCATCATGTCCAGCAGCTGCTGTCAACATGTTATCAGAATATCCAGCCATATTTTCCTCAATATCTAAGGCTACAGTATCATCCACACAGCTGTCCCCTTCTTGGCTGGACAATAAACCCAAATCTGTGGTCTGTGTGCCATGGGCCATCACAGTGTGGCACATCACATCTCAACTCAGGATCAATGGATGGGCTACTGGAGGAGGCAGGTAGTGAATGGGGTAGAAGAAGAGACAGAAGACTCAGGTTATATACATGGAAAAACAATACATAATGCAGCTTAGTAATGATGCATGGGCCAACTATATGGCTACAGTGTTAATGGGGATATAGACTTACAGGGACATCGTATCTGGGTAACGTTCATGGACGCTATATGACACAGAAATTTCATGTATGCTACATATTGCACACATTTAACAATTGGGAATAAAAAAAAGTAAAACATATTTGACATGTTCTGTTGGGAATCCATCGCCAGAGGTGAGGTTTGAAGTGAAACTGCCATGAGAAAACATATACACCAATATATCATCAGTAAGCAAATAATGGCCATCATGTCACATTCCAGCAGAGGTGTAACACACACAAAGATACTATAGACACATACCATTTGGCTGAGGCTGATGTGATTGCTGTTGTCCTGGGCAGGTGAAGAAGAACATAGTAGTCAAGAATTGCACAGATGTACTCATTAATATTGACATGTAATAAACATATGGAATGTCTTACTATTTACATATCCCCATTTGGGGACTGTATCATCTATAATAATGTTGACCCTGTAGTATGACAAGGCACACAAATGTAAACATGTGGGAATGCTCCATTGTCATGATTGCAGGCAGTCACAGGACAACTATAGAACAAACCAATCCGATATGTAAACACTTATGTGACAAACAGTTAAAATAGCTTGTCCAGATGTCCCTGTATACGGAAAATGCATCATGAATATCATACATCACAGCTGTGCTCAAATTTGTTGTACCCTATAAACAAGGTGGCCAACCATACCTGGTCTGTGTGTAGGTGCATCTGATGGGACACTTCTTATGATGTATCTGCAGTATACAATGGCATAAACAAATCAGCATGTGAGTAGAATACTCTGTCATTAAAGATAGCAGAGACACAGAAAGCTACGGATCACAATAATACTGTATGGAGACACTTATGTGACATTAGTTGCTGCTGTGCAGATGCTGATGGATCTATGCAATTGAAAAAGACAAATATCACACATGTCGCTTGAAGTCTTAGGTGTGTACTGTATGCAATTGTGCTGCTGAACAAAGAAATATGACAATGCATTAATAATTAGGACATACTGGTAAAGACTGAGATAGTGTATATGCAGCAATGATTTGAGGTGTGCAGCTTACATGTATGTCATGGAACACTGGCTTCAATACCAGCACCAAGTATATGATGATCATAACTGGTGGTATGATGTGATGTCAGGAACACTGAGACCTTGTCTGGGGGAGTCAATGGTGGCTCACCTCCCATGACATTTCTCACCCTCTCCTAGTGGCGTATTCAGTTAGCTGCACAGAGGATCATGTCCAAACAACATTGACAAAAGGTCTCATGGGATCAATTGTGACTGCCTACAGCATTGATCATGTTTATCAGTTCTGTCCAAACCTCATTCTTCCACAGTATTTCCCATTCTTCCAAGGAAGCCTCGGTCATGCTGGCACAGAGCCTCGATTATAATTTCATTCTCATGTTGAGAAAAATTGTCACTCCTAGTTCAGTTTGACATCTGGAAAGCATTGTTATAAGCACATGTTATAGAGTTTATGGAAGCTCACAACTGACATAGATGTTATACACATTTGTCAGGTTACTTGATCTGCTCTCCTTACTGACTCAAGTTATGCAAAATAATCCTTTATCATCTATATTACTGTTATGTATTAAAGAGTGTAATGAATATGAAAGCAATGTCTAAATACATAAGGCATGCAACAACATCATCATCACATATAACAATTTACTACATTATCTGTATAGATGGGATTTGAACTCATTGCAGAGGACATTCTAACAAATAAAGAATAACCATTCAACCCTTATGCCACATGCATTGCTTTACATATTAACACAGTAAAGCGTGAACAGTCAAAGCCATCCTTACATTGTCTGTATCAGATTGAACATACTAACAACTATTGCTATATCACTAAACATCAGAAAGTAAACTATTCAGTAAACATGCAACTTACAGATACCTTTGGAATTCGTCATTCTCTGTAAGCATAACGCAGACAGTACAGGTTAATCACAATGAACTATGGTTATCTTTGTATTCCTGCTGTGTCTATTGTACATAGGTTAGTGAGCATAAGAGGGTATCATAAACTATTGACATACAACTTATGGAAATCCTCAGAATTTGTTATTCTCCTTAAGCATACCAGATGCAGTCAAGGTGAACCAGAATTTACTACAGATATAATGTTATGCTTTTTTTTACCCACTTTTCACAAGAATCTATTTGTTTTAGCCGAATACCCATCTGCATGCATGTCGTTCAATCCTACAACCACCCATTATGTCACAGACAGTTTGTACTGCAGATATGTTTGACCACAAAAGGCCTGTCAACATGTATAATGTGAATTATAAACATCAATGATAACATATATATGTAATGACAGAAGTGCATTCTCTCACAGCAATATTATTAGGTGGCAGCTGACCTTTGAAGCTAGCTATATGCCAGCTATACCCGACAGTGAATGTACCTATATGCACTTTTAAGTACCATTTGCACCATACATAATTAATAAGCTTTATTAACATTCAGTGTTTTGGAATCACATGTAACTTCTAGAAATTTGGTACATTAACCAATAGCTCAGTGTAACTGGAAGGTACTCTGCACAACTAGCCAATAGGTATCAGTAAATGGGATTATCTGTGACACATGCCCAATGCCCTCCAATAGTCTGATACTATCTTATATGCGCCAATTTTAAAATGTGATTTGGATACATTTACTGGTCATACCATTGCTACTTGTGAACTGAGTTGGACCTCAGTTAGCATTCATCAAAAGGCTTTTTTCTCAGAAGATTTTTATCTTCAGCAGTGAATATGTCAACTAAGAGGAGTCTTCAGCATGTTCTTGTGCCAAACTGGAGAGAGAAGGAGACCACCCAGATGCTCACTGTCTATGCTGGACATGAGCAGAGGATGTCAGCCCACCCAAGGAACTTTGCTGTGATACAGATTTGGAACCAGATTGGGAAGGAGCACCGAAGATGGACTGGGATTTAACAGACTGGAATGCAAGTGCATCGCCGATACAATGGCCTGCATCAGAGAGATTCTGAGAATCTTGCCTGGAGGGTCACAGAGGTCCAACACCAGCCTGCAAATGCCTACAGTAAGTTTCATAATCCACACTATAATACCTACATCATAATAAATGCATGTCATAGCTGTGTCTGTTTATGGGACTTTTTAAATTTAATTTCATGGGGGTTTTTACTGATAACAATAATGCTATTGTACTTAACATTATACAAATACATATGTGAATGATATACCATGAATATTCCTATTACAAAAAAGGAATGAGCAGTGATATCAATTAACTCAACCGGTTAAACACTGAGACACGGTGAGTAATAATCTCCATTGTTTGAGTTCAAAACCCAGTGCTAGTCATTTTGTTAATATTGGTATGTATGTAGTTAATATTGAACATAAGTGATTTAATCCCTCTCTACTTTGGCAACTATACAGTGCATCTTTTTAAAAAGTGTAGTGCTTCACCGATGTGTATGGGGCTTAGGCCTTAGATTACTATGCAGTTCTCTGTTATCCATAATGGTTTGAGAGCCATCACATGGTATACTTCTGTATGTGTGAATGCTGAGTAATACAGACATACATTATGAATCTCTACATTATAAAACAGTTAAACACTGAGGCATAGTTCTGCTATATGACAGAATCTGTTGTATACCATAGAAGGAATGCTGTATGCTCGAAGGGATTGTGCTGTCTTTCAGCTCAACCTGTTAAGCTCTAGCTCAATGTGAATGTCTCATGGATACATCTGGATTTGAATCTTGGTAATGAGTATGTGGCTTTCATTTTGATAATTATGTATATGAGCAGACACAAGGTAATTGTTTGTTCAGTTATGCAGTACAGCTTTTTATACATCTAGTAATTTCTTGGTGCATTAATTCCTATAGTGCTTAGGCCTTTGATGAATACGCGTTTCTCCATTATCCACTAGATTCTGAAAACATTCCTTAGTAATTCTGTATGATGGGGTAATTTTTCTGTCTCCTTGCTTAACCCATTATGCAGTAGTCCAATACAAATGTGTCAGGGATAAGTGTGAGTTTGAATGACTGATGTTATTTTGATATTTCAGTAATGACTAATTAAGAAGAGATGTGGCAGACACTTGCTTGTTCAGTTAGGCAGTAAAGTATGAGGGAAGTGCAGTAGTGCCTATAGACCCTATTTGTATGGCTGTATGAGCATCTCATTGCCAGTTCATATATATTTTATCTGTACATGTCCAATGGCACAATATAATCAATTGTATTTTAACATTGACTGACCTCCTAAATAAATGAAATAGGGATATATGTCCGAACCGTGATGAATATGTCCTTCTGTCTATATATGTTTGTCAAGTGCATCTACACAGGTTCTACAGACATTATACATTTAATGTCATATTACACATTTGACTTATAAGCAGGGCATGTTCGAGAAAATAATTATTTTTTTAATCACAAACTAAATCATAGTCATACCTGTGTAACTGTCATAGTGCTTGTAGATGGATAGTTTAAGATGTACATTGTTATTTCATTAATTATTTTTAAAAAACAGTTATGTCAGGCAGTGTTGTTCAATTACTGGTATGTTCTACATAACCCGCCTAACAGTCAGTGGGGCTCACTGACTGTTATGTTGTGCATAGCTGAATTGGTGTCTGTTGAATGTTTCAGTGTTTGTAATGTGGTTGGCAGATGATTGCTGGTATGTACTTCAGTAGTAAACAGCTGATGGACTGTTTAACACAAAAATTGCCATCCTTTTTCTACAGCATTACAGTATTTGAATTGATCACATACATATATAAGAATAACTACAAATTCATGTAGTGGCAGTTATATAGTTCTTGATGAACACTGTGACATAAATTAAATTGGTAGATATCACATGCTGCCACTGTGTTTATGATTTGGTAGCTATCACATGTTGCTGTGTTTACGACTGTCAAGTTTTTTCTGAGGTGTTGTACAACATTCCAGTTCTCTGATGTGATGTCAGGCATTAACCATGATGCATTGCGTGTCTCATTTTCATATAGCTATAAAGTGTTCCATTGCTTGTTCTTTTTGTTATATATTGTTAAGAAACATCTGTTATTTATGGGATGTCCAAAAGACTCTTTAGTTGCATATAAACCTTAGTTACATTTGAGCTTAAGTCTGCTATTGACACCTTAACTTAATTATGTCAGGCACACATACACATAAGGGACCATGGACATCATGTGTTTTGTTTGTTTGTGTGCATGACAATGTTGAAATGCATATGTTAAGAGTTTTTGTATCATAGGATTAATTTAAAATTTATGCTGTTAATATCACTCTCAGCTTTCTCTGCAGCAATTGTTTTTGAATATAGATACACATCATTGTTGCATACCATGCTGTCATGATATATATTGGTTCATAGATAAGTGCTAGGCTAATTGCCCTTGTGGGCCATTTTAAGCCTAGGCAGTTTCCCTTTTTGTGCTCTAATAACTTATCCCATGTGGGCTCACTCATGTCATGGTAGCTAATTATATTTTATTCCTAATGAGAATAAATGAGATCATGCCATAGATAACTTGAAGGGACTCATGCATGGTATAAAAGCATTTAGGAGCTGCCTCTGTCCATTAGTAGTAGAAGGGGCAGTCCTGAGATAAAGTTTCTGTTTCCCATCCACAGATCTAAGTTGTACTTGAAAATGGACAGGGATGAGCTTTTTATGTGGATGGGAAGTCTGTTCCACAACAGCAGTTCTGTATTCTGTTTTTGTACGTTTTTTTTTCAGGCATACTAATGGATGTTTCATACTTGAACAAGTAATAGCATTTTCTCTGATAAACTGTGTATTGCATGACATGTAATGCACTGGAGTAAAGTAATGACACTCCTGAATGGACATAGTGGCCCACACATGGCCCCCTATTGATATCATCAATGCATACCATCAGAAAACATATCACAGTTACAGTGTCATTTTTTTATCATGTTAACGGCATAACATATGCCTTTCAAATTAAACAAGGTGGCCATCGCGTAGTGTTTTATGACACAGATGCATTGCATATGCCTGTATGATAGACTACATATTTTACATTGTCATGTATTGAACTGCCGTTCATCACATATAATGTGACATAACAAACTGTTTCCATACATAGATCATGTCAGTGTACACGGATTCTGTGTTTTTTGCGGGGTTTATCTTTGACAGAGCACAAGACACATGATGACTGTCCTATTAGAGGAAGCAGAAGATGACATGCCAGACCCCTGCAAGGTGAATCAGATTCTGAAGACCAGGAGGATGATGGGATTGATGATGATGATAATGACAGCTCAGGACCTGCATGTGTCATTGTTCCTGCTGCACACTATAGGACACATCAACCACCCTGGCAGAGAGACATTAGTGTGAAAGGTCTTCATGGGCAGTTAACTTTCACATAAGGTACAGTGATTTTTCCATTACTGTATATACAGTACAGTTCATGTTTTATTTAGCAGAATTCCTGCATGCCTTGTTTGTTATTCTATGTTATATTAAGCATGTATGATCATATTGGCATAGTTGCCTATATGTAGGCATTTGGCATAGGTATACAATGATTTACATACATGTACATGTCTCTGAATGTAGTATGATTGAGACACAAATGCCCTTATACATTGGAACAGTGTAAATTCAGTTCTTCCATTTTCATGTACAGGACTGTCCTTTGACTCAATCAAATACATGGACAGTGCTATATATATATCAATAAGGGTGTTTTTTGTACCATCTCTATTATGTTGTCATGACAGTATATGTGTGTATGGAATAATGAATATTATGTTGTGTACCTATGTATTTTGCTGTTTAATGGTTACATATTACTGTGTTTGTGTCATTTCTACACAGACATATTTAGAGCTGTCAACCCATGTGACATACATTAGTCATTTGCTTCAATGTAGCTTGGGTAGACTTCCACAGCACTCTAAATATATGCATGTGCAATATGTTCCTTTTAATACAGTTGTCTGGCTTTATTGTGTGACTAATTTCTTTTGCTTGCCTTTCCTTACTGATGTAGACCTGTGTTGTTCACCCCCTTTTCCCTTTGTCATGTATGTTGCACATGTCATGGCGTACATTTAATTTCCTCTACATTATCATCGTTGTCATGTAGTTTAACTGTTACAATAATACCCTGTGTAACAATTTTGCCATTATACACATTCAAGGCATATGCAGGCAATGTCATTTTTCCTGTTGTACTTATGTTTTGACTACTCAACAGGACTTTTTTTCACTTTATTCCTAGGCACATGCTGTAATTCCTTATTATGTATACCTTAATTACTGTTTTTTTTCCATGTCATTGCTGTGTGCATGTGTAGTGACTGCTTTCTGATAGGATTATGTTCATCCAATGCAGGTCACACATATACAACACATCTGTGTTGCCTCTGACATGACACATGTCTTTCACATATGCATTCCATGTCATCCATATTCAGGTTGGGTACATGTAGTTGGTTTGCTCCAGTACTACTGTTTGGCATTATGCTTGTTTGTGTTTCATGTGTCAGGATGGAGGTTCTAGACTATGCTCCACTTGTCTTCCCCTGCATTTCCTTGGATTTGCTTATCCATGCTGTAGATTGGTTTACACTTGCACAGCTGATAGACTTGATTGGATTCAGTATCCACTGTGTACTGCAATCACCTTTTATTTCACTACAACCCACAACTACTGTCAGTCATACAGCTTCAGGCATGCCTGCCACAACATCTCAGCATACATAATGCATAGTAACAACTGTATTTCTGTATTACACTGTGGCTGGTATGCATCCCTGCCCTGTTTGTCCATTTTTCTTCACACATGTAGTACAGTGCGCTGTCTGTGTACTTTACCTCTCCTTAATGATTTTTACAATCTTTGTCTGTCATGTCTTGTTATATTTGTTATGTGTTTATCCCTTTCCTCCTCCTCCTATTTCCCTGTCTTTTCCATTACTTCTTTTCTCAAAAAAAAAAAAAAATACATATGCCTGCTGGGTCCCTCAGATTTTCCAATTTCAGCATAGTCTTGTGTGTCTCTCTTCTTCACCTTTGCACCACATCTGTCTTGTAAGTTTTTTGTGTTCCCCATATGGGTCTCACACTAGTGTTAGCCATGGCGAAGTGGTCATGCTTGCCCTTTGCCTTAAGTAATTTTTTTATGTGGAATTTTGTGGATTGTATTGGATTCTGTATATTATAAGTAATATTTACATGCATTCATACAAGCATTACAATGAAATCCTTAATTGTTTGCAAATATTTTTCACTTAATGCGAATGTTATTGCACAAAATACATAAATGCTTGTAAATATTTTTTCACTTAATGGATGGATTGCTGCAGATTTGTCTTCCTTTATTGATTTTATTTGCATTGAGCTTGTATAATGTCCACTGATAGACATTAATAATACACAGCCCAGTATATGAATCACTTGTCTGAACAGATACAGATTTGACGTGACTGTTTGAGAGTACACTGACCTTGCTAGATATATTTGTTTTGCGCTAAGCTATTCTACGTAATGTAATAGAATCACCTTGCCTTTTTATTGTTGTAGATACCTGTGGTGTGGAAGTCAATGGATTTTGTCCGTCAAATTGCATCTGCAGATTTGATGGCCTGGAATTCTGGAATGCTGTTTCAACCTTAGGAGCCCCTACAAGTCCTATTTCTTTGTCCATTGGTTAGCACGAAACAAAAATGAAAATAATAAGAGACCGAGTACTCAGATCTCTTCAGTAGTGAAATATCCGTTACTGGCAGATGAGCACTGTTTAGTTGACGGAGTACAGACTGAACGAACATGAGCTTTTATTAGGGTTTTAAGATAGATACAGGTTGGCTCCTCCCATTGACATCATAGGGAGTGTAAGGGGGGGGGTTATTTTAATGAAGCTCCTATGTTGTCATGGTGGGCATCATCCTGTGTGCTTGTGGGTTGGTGGTAATAATTCTTTCTAATTTTATTTCCAGTCTTATCACAGATTCCATAAAGTCAATCCAGTTATGCTATTACGAAGTGTCACTATGCCCTTGCTTTATATATTGTAAATCCACCTTTGTTCATATATTGTGCTCACCATACTCATTTTATTGATTTATCTAACATTTGTTTACTGGGAAACTCCGAATGGGACAGAGCTCATTTCAGCAGAGGCCTGGGGAGAAATGCTACTGACACGTTTTTAGAATGTGGAAGGAAACAGGAGCACCCGGAGGAAACCCACATGAATGCAGACAGCAGGGTTGGTGTTAGCATTTTGTGGGCCCCCAGCAAAATCTCAAGTTGGGGGCCTCCATAGGCACTCCTAGTCTATGTATCACCCTGTCACTCCACCCTCCTAAGCAACCTTTTAGTTCATGCTGCAAACTTTTAGAAGTAGTATGCACAGACTGACCTGGAGCTATAATGATCTTACAGTACAACAGCCCTATTTACCACACTCACAAAGGGAACTTCACAGCTATTGGCATTTAATTTCAACAATGACACATTACAGCAATTATATGTACAGGTCTGGACTTAGATGAAATGGTGTCCAAGTCCTATTGTTTCAGCCCCTCCCCCCATCCTCCAGTCATCTCCTCTGTTTCCGCCATCTTGGGCTCCCCATACCATGCACATTACTTTTTATTTCCCTTTCTCACTTTTTGACTTACTCTTCAGCCTTTTCAAGAAGCCATACATGTCTATATGCTCTGAAATGCATTTTAAAGTTGTTTTTTTTTTGTTTTTGTTTTCTTTTTACATAGCGTTTTCATCCAATAATGGCTTGAAAAGAAATTAAGATTAAGGAAAGAAATTCAGTGTTGCTGTTCAGCTTTAGTTTTTCTTGCATTGTTTCAACACACCTTTCCTGATCAAGCCAGCACAGCAATAACACTTTAGGAAATAGCTCAGATAAGCCAGGGCACAAGAAGCTGTAGGTTTATAGATGTTCTGGGGTATATTTTAGAGCATTTTCCCAACCTTTTAATCCAACGGTGTCCTAAACAAAAACCATGAATAAGAAAAGAGTTTCGGTCTTATTTTTTTTCTTTCAAGGAAGACATAAGTTGTGCCCAAGGCTTAATGTTCAAAGATGACAAAATAGTAGCTCACAATAAACTAAAAGTTTGGTGAATAGGATTGCAGCATCTTCTTTGTTGGAAATTGTGTACTTCTGATCTTGGGTTGAGAATGTTAGAGAGTTGGGGTACTTCATTTGAAATCTCATGTTATTGTTAATAAGATAGGCACAGTATGGGGCTAATTGCTGTCTTGCCAACTAGCAAGCCAGTTGTTGTCTGGGTACATAGGTCCTATCTGAGAATACTGCCTGTGTCCATAACCCCCCCCCCCAAAAAAAAAAAAAAAAAAAAAAGACAGTCACTGCCTATGCATCCATCTGGTGTTAGCCTGGGATGAAAGCAGAAGTATTTCAAGAGACTGCTGACAATTCATATACATGGCATGCCTCCTCACTCCTCAACTCTAACCATCAAAGGCAGCTACCTGTATACGTGCCTGATGTGAAAGTGAAAAAATAATGATTACAGTAATTTATTCTACCCTGTTGCTCCTACACAAGCTTTAGTAACCTTCTTTGTACACCTCTTAGGTCTGTGAAAAAAGTAAAAAAAAAACAATGGCCATACCGTCCTCAGCCCAAACACAAGCTATAATGACCTCGTGTAAACACCTCTATGGTTTGACTGTGATGAAAATTAAAGAAGTAGTAACCACACAACCCCCTCCGCCCCAAACCATATAATCTACAGCAGCTTTCTGTACACACAAATCTGAGCAAGGCTGGTTTTAGAATGGGTGTGGTAGAGAGCAGAGACCATTATCAGCTTTATCCTAACAGGGTCATATCACAGCCCTGTTCAGGTTAAAGCTCGTAATCAGAAAATGAATACATTTTTTTCTCATTTTTCCCCAATCAACAATAGCTTTTGTGAAGCCCCCACAATTCAAGGATGATTAAGGGAGGCCCCTATATCAATTTATACAGTCTGGTGAGTGGGAATCCTCAGACTGCTGGAAGATCGAAATGTCTGAATGTACTGTGATGTATCTTATTCATTACTTTTGAAATATAATTACTTGTTAAGTTGTTAGCTACATTTTGTACTAATACACGAAAGAATAATGTATGTGTCCTGGCATTATTGGGTGTATACAAAAATAAAGTCCAAGGCTGTAGGAAGCACCCCACTGGAACGAAATGCAATAAAAATGCTCTTTATTTTCCACAGTTTCACACATCTGTGTGAAACTGTGGAAACTAAAGAGCGTTTTTATTGCCTTTCATTCCAGTGGGGTGCTTCCTACAGCCTTGGACTTCATTTTTGTTTATTGGTTATTGCTTTGAAGGCTGGTTATTCCTCAGTTGAACATTTACTAATTATTGGGTGTATATATACACACACACACACACACACACACACACACACACACACACACACACACACACACACACACACACACACACACGCCATAGCAATACTAGTTTTGCACTTATTTCAGCAAATAACAATATATTGTGCAATACTGGTACTGCCACACCAGATCAGTGACTGTTGTTTAGCAGTCGCCAAAAAGCAGCAAGGGTAAGTCACCTTTATTTACCTCATTGAGGAGTAATGCATACCTGTCACTGTCTCTGATTTCACAGACCTTCCCTGATTTTGCTCTGCCCTTCGTAAAAAGTTTGAATTGCTGGTAAATCATTCAGGTTTACAGTCAATAACTCCAGACATCAGAGTTTTATACTTCGTATTGTCCAAAAAATGCATGCTGATGCAAAAGGTGTTATTCTATTCTTTTCTTAAGTGAATCAGAGTAATATTTAAAACATGTTCCTGATTTTGGGCCTTTATTCTACTATTATTTTTGGTATGGTGTTAATTCCTCAGTAAAGAAGTTGACAGTTTTAGCATCTGGTGTTCTACCAGTATTCATAAAACTCCCTGAAAGAATAAAAAAAGAATGAAAAAACATCCCTGAAGATCAGAAGCATCAGCTCTTCTTAAAATCCAAGGTTTGCCATGGGATTACTCTCTCTGGGCTGTTGATCTTTCTACTGCTTACCTTGCTTATGTTCATTATCACCTTTATCCTAACAATGTCATATCACAGCTCTGCAGTTAAACAGCATAATCAGGAAATTAATACATTTTCCCTCATTTTTCCCAAACAGCAGCAGTTTTTTGAGGTCCCCACACAGTCAATGATTATTAATAGGCCCCCCTTGCAGCCACAGGTATTGCAGATGCCTAAAGCTGGCTACATTGTCAGTTTTAGTATAGAGAATGTCCACCAGCAGGGTTTAACTAAGCCAGGTGTACTATGTCAGTGGTAAAATATTTAATGATATTGTGAAGCCTGTTACTTGATAAAATACTGTTACTATAACCAGAAATATCTTTGAATTTTAAAGGTGCTTCCTGATAAAAAAAAGAGTTATTACCCACCTGGTTTATTAAGTATATAAGATTGCTGTACTAGCTTTTGTTAGTTTTTACAGGCATATTACAAAATAACTTGCTGTGGTTGGGGCCCCCAGTGACTGCAGGGTTCACTGGTGCCTAAAGCCAGCTATGGCAGGGAGGACATGCAGACTCCATACAGAAGGCTTCTCAGTCAAGAACTGAACCAGAGAATCTCTTGCTGTGAGACAATAATGCTAACCGCTGCACCACTGCACCTAACTGTTGTAAATTGACTTTCTAAATTAGTCCATTAGAAAACTTATATTGTTGCTAAGTCAATTGTTAAACCAAGCTAATTATTTTGTACATACCAGTATTATGTATGCTGCTTTTTTATGTATACTAAATTATCTGGGATGGGAGTTCTTACATCAGTCAGCAGAGATGTGCCACTCTTCTGGTTTTTCTTTAACAGATCTGCCATTATTAGTCTATTAATCTATTAATCAACATTTATTCCATATTAGCATATTACTTCCTTTTCCACATCTTTTGTGTGGAACTCAATAAAATGCACCAAGCTCCTCCAACTTTATCCGGACCACTCTGTCTTTAGTAGAGGAGTTGCTTTCAGTTCATTGTGATTGCACGGTTTGGTGACTTTAGTTATAAAAGACTTTAGCTATAAAAATATAGTATTCAGCCACGGTGGTGCAGCAGTAAGCGTTGTTGCCTCACAGCAAGAGGTTCTCCCGTTCGATTCTCGGCTGGGGCACCTTCTGTGTGGAGTCTGCATGTTCTCTCCGCAGTTGAGTGATGTTAAAGACATGCAGGTAGGTGCGAGCATGAATGGGCATGCCTTTGTTGAAGGTTGGGCATTGGGCTGGCAACTCAGCACCGTAAAAATACACTGCCAATCATGAGCGGACTGGAGTTCTGCTGTGGCGATCCCTAACTGGGAAAAGCCGAAAGTCTTTGAGCTATAAAAGTATAGTGCATCAGATGAATGCTGATGACACTTTAGAACTGAAGGCAAAACTAGTCTCTTGTCTGAGAGCTGTGACACAAATAACAGGTGACCTTGAAATATGCATATAAGATCTGCTGCCATTTTATTCCTGACTTTGTAGTCTTACATGGTTATACAGATACAGACCTCTTTGAAAGCTACTGAGCTTTCTTTTTTAATTTCTCCAAGTCTTTTGGGTTTCTAATACCATGATGGGAATGTACCCCATTTCTAAGTCAAAGTACAATTAAAGTTCATGAAATTAATATTGTTTCACTCTTTGATGTCAGCCAGTAGTGATCTTCTCAGCACCCGCAATGTGCCCAGTAATGACTCCTGCAATTCGTACAGAGTTACATGTACTGATAGCATATCTAAATACGATTGTAGACTCTTCTTTTTAAGACCTGTTGTTCCTACTACTTTTGGAACTGTCTGGGTATCTTTCTTCCACATTGCTCTCATTTCTGCCTACAAATCCTGATACTTTATGACTTTGTGTCCCTGTAAGCATGACACTGTAGTCACTGGGTGTGATGATTTCAATGATCAATGCTACTTTTGTCTTCTTTCCTTGAACTATATCTGTTTTTCTAGCATCTATCTTTTGAACTGTTGGTAATGGATGATCTCATGTGATGTAGACTTTTTAATTTTCTATGATGCTTTGTGGTTCGTTTCCAGTGTTTTTCAGCCACTTCAATACCATAATGTTTGCACAATCCCCAGTGCAACAGTCTTGCCACATTATTATACCTTTCAGTATACAGTCCTTCTACAATTAGTATGTCGCAACCAGCAACAAGGTGTGCAACAGTTTCCAATTCGGTTTTACAAAACCTACATGTGTCTGTTTCTCCCACATGTTCAATGGACTTTGTAAACCAGTGTATACACAGCCCACTATCTCGGGCCGCCAATATTAACCTTTCATCTCTTGGTTTGAATTCTTCTCTCCTCAACCATTTCTGGGTTCGTTCCTGATCAACATGAGGTTCTTCCAGACGTTTTCTATACTTGCAACTATATTTATGTATTTTTAGGTAGGCACTAGGCTATTGGCCCTAGGGCCTATGCAAGCCTAGCCAAAAAGGTACCCTGACTTTCTCCACCCAAGAAAATTATTTTCCTGTGCCCCTGTCAAGCAGAACCACAGAAGTGATCCCTGGGGTGAATTTTCTATTACCCATCCAAACATCAAGATTTTTCTTGAAGAGTGCTAATGAGGAACTCTGTTTGACATAGATAGGTAATCTGTTCCAGAGTATGGGAAGTCTCTGGGACAGGAATCTATCCCTCCAGCATGTTCTGTTTATTGTGGTGACAAGGTTTAGGTCCCTAGAGTGTGTAGCTTGGAGGGATTGGGATTTCTTTAAGTGGAGCATGTCCAACAGCTCTGGGTTTGACATAGCTTTGTATGTTAGGCAGAGATTGCCTCAGAGTAGGTGATATGCGACGGAGTAAAGCTGGAGTTTTTTGAGTCGGTCTGCGTAAGGCATCTGTTTGAGGCCAGTAATCCTCTTTGTGAGGTATTTTTGCGGCCTTTCCAGTTGTTGTAGATATCTTGTGAGGTACATACCAAAAGGGGCGTTGTACTCTATAATGGGTCTAATGAGTGATGAGTAGAAGGGAACAATGACCTCTTTTTTTCTGGATGAGAAACCTTTTGTGATGAGGTGTGCCACATAGAAGGATTTCCTGACAACTGTAGCGATGTGATTATCAAAGGAGAGACTACTGTCAACCTGTGTCCCAAGGTCTCTTATCACACTTTCAGTGTTAAGTAGACTACCGCCTATGTGGTATTTCATGGGTACAGAGTTTTTACCAAAGAGGATGACAATGCACTTTTTGGCATTGAGCTTGAGACCATGGCTTTGACACCAGGCATCTGTCTCAGTGAGGCCCTTTTGTAGGATGTCCACATCATTAGGAGTTTCGATTATGGCTCCTAGTTTGCAGTCATCTGCAAATTTAGTTAGCCAAAGACCTTCTGTGTTAGCCTGTGCTTCAGAGAAGTAGATACCAAACAGGAGAGGACCCAGGACTGAACCCTGTGGTACTCCACTTGTCACTGGTCTGAAGTCTGATTTGGAGTCTGCTACTTTCACAGTGTGGGTTGTGTCAGAAAGCCAGTTGGCAACCTATCTTGTGACATAAGGATTTATACCTAGTTTAGTGAGTTTATCTATAATTCCAGAGTGGGGGATGGCGTCGAACGCCTTGGTGAGAAGTCTATCAGGTTTAGGAGACATGATCTGCCTTTTACAAACCCGAACTGTGTGGGGTCCAGAGTTTAGAGATCTCCAATGTCTTTGTTTATGAGTTCCATGATGATATGCTCCATGGCCTTGCAGACCAGGCTCGTCAGGCTAATGGGGCAGTAGTTCCTGGGGTCTGTTGTGGCCCCCCTTTGTGGAGTGGGATAACCATTGCGGTGCGCCATTCAATGGGCACAAAGCCTGAGGTGAGGCTATGATTGAACATGGTACTTAGGCGGGGTGCCAGTTCATTCTGTTGTTCGTGTAGAAGGCAGCCTGGGATGTTGTCAGGTCCCATGGATGCTGTGTTCTTGGCTTTGGAGAGTGAGGTTTTTACCTGTGCAGCTATGATTACAGAAACTTTGCATTCTTCCGGTATAAAGATGGGTCCTTTAGGGGGCGAGACGGGGGTAAAGTTAGCACTGAACCTATCTGCCAGGATGTTGGCAATATCAGTTGGTTCTGGATATTTAGTGTCATTGTGCTGTAACTCAGAGCAGATCTGGGTGTTGCCATTGAGATTCTTGACATAGCTATAGAATGCTTTGTGGTTGTCTTTAGAATCAGTGGCGATTTTGTTTTCATAATTAGCTTTGGAGGATTTTATGAGGGATCTCAGCTTCTTACTGAGGCTGACTAGGGAGTTCCTCCAATCATGGGATTTTACTCTTTTTTGCAACAGTTTATTTCTTCTGTTGTAGAGTTTGTTCATGGCAGAAGACCACCAGATTGGCTTCCTTTTTTAGGAGGATAGCATCTTGGTTCTGTTAGGGATAGCATGATCCATGCACTCGTGTAAGTGCTTACACAGTGCATTTGTGTAGGATTCAGCAGTCATACCCCTATTGTCCATCTGCATGGGTGTCGTGAAGTTTGCCACTTCTGTCTTAAGAAGCATGAAGTTGGCTTTGGAGAAATATTTACGGTTGTTTTCCTAATGGGGGGTGAGAGCGGGATGTGGATGTCTAGGGTGATTAGCTTGTGGTCGGATCTGACCAATGAGGAGCTGACCTCTGGTGTGAAAAAACGGTCACCCATGTTGGTGATGACCAGGTCTAGGATATTGCTGCTCCTGGTGGGGGTGTGGATAAGTTGATCCAAGGCAAAGGAATTGATGATTTCCAGAAAACGTTGAGCAAAAGAGTTGGTACACGAGTAGTTTTCCCAGTTTATGGTGGGTTAGTTGAAATCACCCATTATTAGGGTGTAGGGTTGTACCTTAATATTTTCCAGTGTATCAAGAAAAGAGGAGTGGGAATCCTGGGGCTTGGTGGGGGTCTGTAGCAAGCTACAGTCTGGATTGCGGTTTTGCCCAGAGTTAGTTGAACTTGGATAATCTCGGATGCATTATGCTGAGCACCTAGCTTGGAGGTGTGGATATCCTTAATGAATATGGACACGCCTCCACCTTTAGTATTTCGGTCCAGGTTTGGTGGCCGAAAGGTGTGGTATGAATTATAGCCTGGTAATGCAGGGGTGCTCCCTGGAGCTTTAAACCCAGGTCTCTGTCACTGCACAGATGTTGATGTTCTCCATTTTAAGGAGTACCTCGAGTGCGTGCATTTTGAGGTTTAGACTTCTAGCATTGAGTAGCATTACCCTCAGATTTTGCTTGCTTGTACCTGCTAAGGTGGTGAATTTGTCATTTGAACCTTGCCTAAAAAAGGCACTATAGGGGTGGCAAGAGCCTTTTCCAGTATCCGGAATCCCAAGGGTGAAAGGTGCAGGCCATCTCTGACAAAGCAGAGTGGTCTGTCAGTCATGTCATCCCAGGCAGACAGATACTGGATTCCCTTAGAATGACACCAGAAGCTTAGCCAATTGTTGAAGTCAATCATTTTGTCCTTGTACTGTGGTATCATTCTGGGTGATGGCAGGATGCTACTCAGGGCTACGGTCATACCTGTCTGGGCTACAAGATCGGAAAGCACCTCGATGTCTCTTTTCATGTAGTCCAGGGAGGTATGTCTCAGGTCATTCACACCAACATGGACAATGACAGAGTCATATTTGTACTTGTTGTGGAGTGACCTGAGTGCATGCATTATGTGGTGGATCCTGGCACCTGACAGGCAGCTGACAGTAACTTTCTCCTTGTTTAGCCTGGTGAGTGGAACATCAGTGTGCCTGACTACAGAGTCACCTATGACTAGAGTGTTGGGTACGTTATGCCTTATGGGCTGTAGTTGAGTGGCACACTGAGTATGTGGGCTATGTGTCATTTGGGTTGTGTTGGGGGTGGAGGTTGCTTCCATTTCTGCTTTGGAGGTCTGTTGTTTGGGTAGATTTTTACTGAGAGCCTTCGCAAATGTAGGTGTGTGTTTTGTGCTTCTGTGTGTGTGTTTTGGTGGTGTAGGTTTTGAGGGACTATGTGATGAGTGTGGTGCAGTGCAAGTGTTTAACTTCTCCTTTTGACTGTCTAGTCCAGTCTTTGGTGAAGAGAGCTTTGCTTCCAGTTTGGCTATATAAGTGTACCTCTCACAGGTCGTAGTGTTGGGTGGTAAGAGGAGAGGGTTGTCTGTGTACATGAGGCAATTGCTGCATTGTCCCAAGATGCCCAGATTCATCAGGTAGACAGGAGAAAACACCGAGGGCTGACCTTTAGACATGCCTAGATAGGTGCTTATTTATTTAGTACTAAAAACTGTTTTCCTCTAGACAAGTGAGGAAAGTTGAGTGCTATAGTAATTTGTAGCTTATTTAATGCTTACAACGAGTTCTGAAAAAGTGCTGAGCTCAAAGAAACAGATTTGAGTGCTAGTTGCAAGGGGACATTTGAAGAGCAGACTTTATGGCACCAGGAGTAGTTTAACCCTAGTTAAATGGGGGGGGGGGTCAGGAGCAAATCCGTATCTGGACAATACCTGCCACAGGAAAGGGAGGAAGCAAGCTTAGAATTTTTTTTTTCCAGTACAGTGGAAATGGAGAAAGCTGGAACAGAAGTTAATTCAACGTTAAGAATCTGAGTGGGTTGGCTTTTACAAATGTTCTCTTTTAGATTGAATGAACTAATGACACTAGACTTGTCATCAGGTTCTTCACATTATATTCTTTCTTTTTTTTTTTTTGGCATAGTCAGTTGCTGCCTGATTTTGATCTACTTCTGGTTTGACTTTCATTCTTGCTTGACATCGACATGCTTCTGCTACATTAAGCAGAGAAGTCATCTTAGATTTTTTTCTCCTCATGTTTCAAAACTTTCACTATGTTTGGGTCTTGTGAAGTCAGCAGATATGTGTGGAGTCCCACGATTGCAGATCTATACATATAATCAATTTCAAGAAGGCCCATCCCTCCTTCGGAATGGGGAATATATAATCTTGGTATGCACTGATTTTTATAAAACATTTGGTGAGCATGAAACACCCTTCTTCTTTTCCTATCTAATCTATCCAACACATTTTGGGGCCAGTCAGTCACTCCAGAACTGTAAGTTAGGACAGGAAGAGCAAATTGGTTTATTGCTTGGATTTTGCTCCTAGATGTCAGTGCTGTTTTCAAGATTAAAGTCTTCTGAAGTATTCCTTGCTAAGTTTTATTCGCATTTGTTCATGTTTTATTGTTGATCCTTCATCAGTTCCCAAATATGTATACACTCCTTCTTGCTCAAGTTCTTTTATATCACATTTTGTCTTAAACTGATGTTTTCTGGGTGCTACAGTTTTCCTGCTTTAAAAGTTGCTTTTGCACATTTATCAAGACCAAATGACATTCTTATATCATCTGAAAAAGTTTTGACAACTTGCAGTTGTGCTTTTAGTTCCTCATCTGATGAGCTGTACAGTTTTAAATAATTGACAAAGAGAAGATGAGAAGACTTTACACTTTGTTTTCTAGGAGCCAAATTATAGCTCTGGCCTAAGCTGTTATGTAGACAGCTTAATGGGTTAAGGGAAAGACAGAATAGCAGCAGTGACAGGGAGTCACCCTGGAATATCCCCCATTGAATTTTTATCCCTGGGATAATAATTTGTCCTTTATCATGGCTTAATTGCAAAGTGGTCTGCCATTGTTTCAGGATTGCTGTAATGTAGTTGATCAGTGTGGGGTGTACCTTATAAATTTTTAACCACTCTTTTATCCATGAATGTGGGACACTATTGAATGCTTTTTTGTAGTCAATCCATGCCATACTTAGATTCTTTCCCTTTTTACAGTTCTCCACTATGACTTTATTTAACAACAAATGATCCTTTGTTCTACTGCCATAATTGAGTTTTCTTCTAAATGACTATAAACTCTGTTGGCATCAATCCCCGTGTATGGTTTATATGTCGTCAGAAGGCAATTTATCAGTCTATAATTTTTAGGGTAGCTTGCAGGTTCACTCTTAAGTAGGAGCATTGTTTTTCCTGTTGTTAACCAGGTTGGTGTCTGTTTGGGGTGCGCATATAAATAGTTCTTACTCATGGCTAAATCTTCATGCAAAGATGTTAATACTTTCAGCCAAAAGTTAGGTACTGCATCTAGTTCTGGGGTTTTCCATTTAGAGGCCTTTCTTAACTTTGTTTCAATCTCTCTGGTTATTACTTCATCTCATTTCCTATCCTGTATCTTTAAACCTCTTATTCTTTCTTTAACTTCTATGAATTTATCATCTTTGTTATGTTCCACAAGATCTTCATAGATAATTCCCCAAAATGTTTCTATTTCTTCTTTTTTTGGCAGCCTTTCAATTCCTTTTTCCTTATTTCCCAAGTCTCTATAAAACGTTTTGGGCCATCAATACATTTCTTATTTTGCACTTTTCCTTTATATTTATCTTTGTATCTTCTAAGTTTTTCCACCTGTGCTGAAATTATTAGTTTGCTATTTGCAATAGTGCATGATAGATCCTGATCTGTTTTAATACTGCACATTGCTTTTATCATATCGATCATTCTTAGTATTTTTGTTGATCTGTTCCTTCTTCTATATTCTTCTAACAGTGACACTTCCTGTCTTAATTGCTTTATAGTTTTCTCTATTTGATATTTCAATGATGGTATTCGATTTCTCCCCTTCCTTTCCCTCACTACCCTCTGTTCTTCTGGTAGGACTTTATCAGTTATTAATTTATCTGCACAGTAATATATCCTTTCTTTTTTAATTTCTCCAAGTCTTTTGGGTTTCTAATACCATGACGGGAATGGACCCCATTCCTAAGTCAAAGTACGATTAAAGTTCATGAAATTAGTATTGTTTCACTCTTTGGTGTCAGACAGTAGTGCTCTTTGCAGCACTCTCAATGTGCCCAGTAATGACTCCTTCTGCAATTCATACAGAGTTACATCTGTTGGTAGCATATCAAAATAGGATTGTAGACTCTTTCTTATAAGACCTGTTTATCCTACTACTATTGGAACTCTCTGGGTGTCTTCCTTCCACATTGCTCTCATTTCTGCCTGCAAATCCTGATATTTTATGACTTTGTGTCTCTCTGTATGCAAGACACTGTAGTCACTGGGTGTGGCAATTTCAGTTATCAATGCTACTTTTCTCTTCTTTTCTTGGAACACTATATTTGGTTTTCTAGCATCTATCTTTTGAACTGTTGGTAATGGATGATCCCATGTGATGTAGACTTCTTAATTTTCTATGATGCTTTGTGGCTCATGTTTCCAGTGTTTTTTAGCCACTTCAATACCATAATGCTTGCACAATCCCCAGTGCAACAGTCTTGCCACATTATTATGCCTTTCAGTATACAGTCCTTCTGCCATTAGTATGTTGCAACTAGCAACGAAGTGTGCAACAGTTTCCAATTCAGTTTTACAAAACCTACATGTGTCTGTTTCTCCCACATGTTCAGTGGACTTTGTAAACCAATGTGTACGCAGCCCACTATCTTGGGCCAGTGATATTAACCTCTCATCTCTTAGTTTGAATTTGCCTCTCCTCAACCATTCCTGCATTCCTTCCTGATCAACATGAGGTTCTTCCAGAAGTTTTTTATACTTGCAACTATATTTATGCATTTTCCACATTTCTTGCCTTCTCATATGATCCTTTACCTTATATTCTTTCTTTTGTTTTTTGGCACATTCAGTTGCTGCCTGATTTTTATCTACTTCTGGTTTGATCTCCATTCCTGCTTGATGATGATAGGCTTCTGCTAGATAAAGCAGAAAAGTCATCTTAGATGTATTCTCCTCGTATTTCAAAACTTTCACTACATTTGGGTCTTGTGAGGTCAGGAGATGTGTGGAGTCCCACGATTGCAGCTCTGTACATATAGTCATTTTCAAGGAGGCCCATCCCTCCTTCGAAACAGGGAATATATAATCTTGGTATGCACTGATTTTTATAAATCATTTGGTGAGCATGAAGTATCCTTCTTGTTTTGCTGTCCAATCTATTCAACACGTTCTGGGGTCAGTCAATCACTTCAAGACTGTAAGTTAGGACAGGAAGAGCAAATTGGTTTATAGCTTGAATTGTGCTCCTAGATGTCCTTTCTTTAGTGTGTATGCACTAATAAAGTCTAAGACCGCTTACAGAATCCCTTTCTGCTTTAAAATCCTATTTGCTCAATCACAGAACCCCATTAAATTGTTTTTTAATCATCCTCCTGTTGGGAATCCATGCAGATTTGGGCCCTGTGCCCCACAAACTTCCAGACATTTTAAACTTTTTTGTCAGCAGTGATTCCCTTATTTTCCCTTACAGCTGACATCAAACAGACAGGCCAGTCGTTACCGCCTTGGTTCTGCTGTCAATCACATTTCAGTTCTTATGACCTTCAGGAACTTTATCCTCTTCCTGCTATAGCTTGTTTAAAAGCTAGGAGTAGTATCCCTTCTTCCCCTTCCAGTTCTGTAAGAATAATGGGTTGAATTCCATCAGACCCCCACCATTCTGTCTACTTATAGTATTTGGAGATGTTTTTGGAGCTTTTCTTCTGTGACAGGGCTGAAATCATATCCCTTATTTTATGTTTTAATTCTTTTACCTCTGATCCTGTTTTAGTCATCATCACATGACCCATCTGCTGAATTTATTGTGAAGGAAACTTAACTCCGGTGTAAGTAAGATGGAAGACTGAGTGTTTTAATTCATATTTAGAACTTCATCAGACTAACAGGATGATTGTTGCAACTCATTAAATATGTACAAACACAGTCACTTGACAGTTCTTAACATATTAGAAAAAACATTAAACAAAATGCCACCTTTTATAAAGTAAGAAAAAAATACTTCATATACTGTCCACCAACAATATTAAAGAGTCATAAATATTAACATCTTTAAAAACGTATAAAACACCACAAAAAGTATACCAATTAATGCTTATAAGCTTAGCTTTCGGTATACATTTAAAATTAATATCCTTATTTAAACCATGATAACAACAGTCATTTAAATAAATCTGCCACTGGTATTCCCTTAACTTTGAGGTAGCCTAAATGTCACATCCCCTTATATTCTGTTGCACTTGACCAAAAACATAAAAAATAAATATATTTCTTAAAATCGCTATATACTGAGTGTCTAAAAAGTACTTTAAGGTTATTTTTGTTTTTACTAAAGTACTGCTGTTTACAGGTTTTGTTTTCTGTTCGTCTTACCCACATTAAAAAAAAATTCTGTTTGTCTTATCCACCTTAAAAAAAACAGGCTAGACATTTAATTACATATACCATGTAATGAGAATTGTAGGCGTAGTACATTTTAGTATCATAACTAACATCTGTAGTTGTCTAAAAATAAAAGGGTCAATTTGTAATAAGCCTGCACTGTTTCAAAGAACATTGGCAAATGTGCCAACCTTTTCTATACCTAGCAACATCATCCCTGATGCTGTTATGCTTCTGTTTACTACAAAATAAAAGGGGATTTTCAATTACATAATCCGAGTTTGTAAGAGTAACATCCTTAATGGCAACAAAGTCAAGACTAAGTGATATTGCTATGGCGATCATGCAATGAGGGCTTTTATGAGGAGAAAGTGGAACCGGCAGTGGTAGTCAGATGATTAGCACCATAACCTGAAGCAGATTCAACACCAGTAAAATTCTATCTGCTTGGAAGGAGGCCGAAGTTTCATCAGTCTATGTGTAACCACATCCTGAACTACGTTATCAACTCATGGCCTAAGATAATCTCTAGCAGTAAATGCTTCAATGTTTCTTTAAGATATATTACATAGTCAATAAAATCACTATCCATTATGCTGCATCTGATCTAATGACCTATCCTTTGATAATGTAATTTTTCATAGGCAAGGGGTACATGCAACATCAATGAACATAAATATTATTACTTTGTTTTCTATACATTTTAATAGACAGTCCTTTCAAAACAGCAGGGGTTTTAAGCCTGTATTCAATAAATAGAGCCAACATCTGAGCCCTATTGCAACTGGCAGCTTCTGTAGGACCTACAAAAGTTACTCCATATTTTTGTGCACCTTGGGAATACCATTTATGTTGTCAGGTCATGGCTTTTTAACAGTAAACTTCTTTACTTTCTGTTCATCCAGGACCCCCCCCCCCCCAACACTGCTTCATGCAAGCAATAGTCATTACCTTTAATAGCTCCATTACCAGTGACCATATCAATGATTTGATAAAAATCAACAGCTAAAACTTCTTTCATTGATAAATATAGGTACTGCTATTAACAATAGCTACATGACCTCCTTTTGCTATATGTCTTAAATCTATGGCGTTTATTCCTCTGTAACCCTTTAAGAACTTCTTGCTTGTACTTATTTAAATTAAAATAATGTTTCTCAGCTATTTTTGTAGATATTCTCATAAATGGAAGTAAGTGGATGCAAAAAAACATTGTGCTTCCTTATCGCATTTAAATGTTTGCCAGTAGGAGTCATAGAGATATCACCATAGCAAAAATTTAATTTACTAAAAACACTATTCCAACAAAAAATATAATTTACTAAAAAACAGTTTTTAACTTCCTAATTTTTTAAGCACAATAATGATTTTGATAGCATTGCTGCTTCTGGCAGGAATGACATTTAGACATCTTTTATGACAGTCCCCCGGATTCATGAAGCTTGCGCCAGGCGCAGGCGTAGCGTATGCGGGATAACGCCAAATATGTCCGCCGAGCGATTCAGGTACGAACCAATTCCACGTGCACTACCGGCATACGCCAGATCTGCGCAGCCCTCAGCATAGGTATGCAAATCACCCCATGCGCAGTGTCGCACCATGCAAATGAAGGCGTACAGTGATTCACGAAGTGGTGCAGGCATAGCATAAGCCCATGGAAATGTAAACCAAAAAACACGGTTTACATTTTCCCAAACAGAACATCGGAGCTATGGAAGTGGACCAGACTCATGTATTGCAAAGTTAACATATGCCAATGGCTAAATACACAACCAATGGCACAAGGAAAGATGCACGACACCTAAAAAACAACATTTAATGTCATGTCCACAGTAACGCACAGTACAACTGCAGGGCATGTGTGCGCAAACAGGAATACAAAGAAAATATATACAAATGTCATAAAATTGCAATGTAAGACAAATCAGGATTTCACCATAATACACAATGGTAGGCATGGTACACCACAAGCAAGGTGCAAGGGTTGCCAAGGGCCCGCAACAGTGTTCAGCGCTGTAACTATGAATTTGTAGTCAATGCCATGCAAATGAGGCAGGTAATACTGAATCGCAAACGTCCCGCCGGATGAAGGATGTACCAGACGGCGCAGCGCTATAACACCGAGGAGTGTCTCAGAGGTGATACATGACATCAGCAGAGGGGTGTGTCACCGTATCAGTAAGCACATTGGAGCAATGCAAATCTGGCCTGGCCGTTGCTAAGCAAAGCAGCAGGACAGGGGTGGGGAGGAAGGTATAGAATCGTTTAGCTGACAGCACACATGGTGCCCGAAAGCGCATGTGTACGGGGATAAAAACATGCCCGAAACCCGGTAAGCGGATGCACGCGCTGCGAACAATAGCACAAACAGGAAAGTCAGGGGAAGAAAAGAAGGAAATGCCGAAGTAGGGTAATTGGCGTACTACTGAGCAATTAACACCAATCAACTCACGGCGGCCAATCGACGGCAGTAGACAAGCCTGCATGCAGAAACCTGCAAAACACGATAGGGGAGGCATAGGATTGCAAAGAAAGGAGGTGAGGAATTGGAATGCAAAGATAGGAGAACTGTCATAGCAGAGCAAAGCAAACCCAGTAGACCAGCAATAGAACACATTACGCAAGATAAGCCAGATCTAGGGAAGTACAAATGAAAGCAGGCTGCTGGATGCATGCCAGCAAATGGTAAGTGTAACATGCACAAATGTAAAGTGAATGGCAGGAGGTAATTTATGGCAGCCAAATGTAATGCAACACCAAAGGCAGCACAATAGTGGTTCCGGTAATAAATCACAGAAGATACCCTGTAGCCACGATCGTACATACACACCCTATGACATCATCAGTGTTCACAGCAAAATAGTATAAAGTGTGAAAGCACCCAACACACACCTGTGTATTCCTGAACACTGCACCATAGGTGTAAACAGACGGGGAACTTTTAAAATGTACATGTTGGGAGCTGCCATAGCTGTGATTCATCAGCATGTGTTACAGACCAACGGTGTTGTGGAGGATGATGCTGACAACCACCGTACGCCTTGGAGGAGGAGAAGAGTGTTCAGACCAAGGGTAACCTACTAGGGGCTACATGATCTGGAGATAGTAGAGCGTTACAGGGTGGACAGGGACATCTTACAGCAAATAGTAGAGCTGTCCCGGCCATGCCTGAGAACCAGAAACAACAGAGGGGAACCCATCCCAGTGGACACGAAGGTATGCGTAAGCTTGTGAATACTAGCCACAGGTACCTTTCAAAGGCCAACTGGAGATATAATGGGGATCTCACAGGCATCGGCATCCAGGGTACTACACCAGTTCCTGGATGCCATGTTACCACATGCCAATGAGCAGATATACTTCCCCTGAACTCAGGAGGAGTTGGCCAGCAATATGCGTCACTTCCACCGTGTGGCAAACTACCCGGACATACTGGGTGCGATAGACTGCACACACAGTCACCACCCGGTGAGTATGGTAGGCACTACATAAACCGTAAGGGATTCCACTCCATAAACTGCCAGGTAGTGTGCAATGCCCAGGGCATTATCATGGATGTGTGTGCTGGCAGCCCTGAAAGCTACCACAACTCCCATATCTGGCATGCCTCACAGCTGTATCAGGTATTTGTCAGGGGGGACATCCCACAAGGCCACCTTGTGGGGGATGCTGGCTATGCACTGGAGCCATGGATGATGACCCCCATCAGAAATGCACACACACCAATGCAAGAACGCCATAATGAGGCACACGCACAAACCAGAATCCTCATAGAGCGTGTGTTCGGGATGCTGAAATCACAGTCCCAGTGCTTGGACACATCTGGTGGAGCCTTGCAGTACTCTCCAGGCACATGTGCCCACATCTTCATAGTATGTGCCATGCTACATAATATGATCCTGCAGAAACAGCTGCAGCAGGGTCAAAATGGGGGAGGGCCTCACAGCCCACCACAATTGCTAAGGCCAACACAGGCACAGAGGGATCCAGACCACGGACACACTGTGCCAGCCCCAGTAGGCAGACAGAGGCATGCCCAATATGCCTACGCCTTGGCAAAGAGGGAACGCATAGCACATACCCTAACAGTGTTGGCCCCCATGGACTGACACCCCTCTCCACCTGCACACACAGTAAAATGGACGGCACACAAACACGACCACCTGCAAATTGTGATGTATAGGTGGCCCACTGTGGAATCCTACATAGGCAGCCCTCAAACATTGTACACGCAACAGCCATTGGAACACGGAATGTCAACATCTGCAGTACATGTGCCTATCGGCATCTGTTGGTGCTGTGTGTATAGGTTCTCAGGTACATCGGTAGGTACACGCCCGATTGCCAGAGGCACAACACCAAACGGGGCAAACAGTGTCTCCCGTCGCCACAACATCGAGTAAGCAACTGTCGCTTACTGGAGCAGAGGCAATCGCGGGAGCACATGTGTGTAAGCACTGTCCTTCACACACTCAGGACAGATTCCCCACTGCGTTAATGAGGGGCTCCACATAATGTAATCATGGATGTTGTGTCAAGGCAGGGGATGTACCCATGACAGGTATTCATCACCCCAGCATGCTGCACCCACGGTCGTATGAAGGTGTAGCACATTATCGGGTGTAGCTCATTGTGATATACATACCCAATGCCAAAGTACATCCAGTAAACATCACATGGACATACCATTAACTGGACTCATCAATATGTAAACTAACAGAGTTATCCATGTGAGTGCAGTGTGGAGTAACTGCTGTAGTGTACTCCACATACAAAATGACATAATACGTGTACAACCCCCAGATGTCCAAGTGGTATTTGCAGTGACCGTCGTGCATGTTCCCGGTCCCACGTCCTGCAAGGGATGTAATGTAATCCCAACGGCATGGGTAATGCATTCCTGTTTCAGGTCATCAGAATATGTGTAGCACACGTTAGCAGGAATATGCTTTGCCCACTGCTGGTAAGCGATGTTTAAATATGACTATACGGATATGCGTGAAACAGGGCTAAGCTTCACCGACCACTGCGCAGATCATGGTCAATGATGTACAGAACAGGTGAAACCAGCATTATTCACCCCTGAACAAATAGCAAATGCTCTGAAGGGTAAAACGACCACTGCCAGGAGTTGAACAGGCAATCATGTATACAATCACCCAACACTATTGCTAGCCAAGATGTACGTACGGTAGGGTTGCCACATTTCAAATGACCAATGTGGGACATATGCCGGATGTCTGCAGGCCGACACATACACCCGGCCATTACGAAAACCAGAACGTCAGTGTTTTGCATAGATAAAAGCTTATTCTAGTAATGGTCGTAGGTACGTGTTCTGTGTCCTGTAACATGTAGGTGGTTCAGATACAGAATAAGTGTTGTATGCATCTATTACATAAACTATAGGGAATATGTTCATCCCAAAGTTGCAGGACATTTGCTATGTTCACAAATATTTTTCAGGACACAACTGCACAAAGAGGGACTGTCCCTCGCAAAGTGGTACGGGTGGTAATCCTAACCTATGGCAGGTGTGTAATGTGACAGGTACAGACACAAACGTGCAGAGTCCAGGAAACACAGTATACACCGACAAACACACAATGAAAGGTGTACCGTGCCTGTCACCACCCCTGTCAGAGATATGTATATATATATATATATATATATATATATATATATATATATATATATCTACACATAAATAATACAGATCGAAAGGGTGATAGTGTGATATATGTCGATATATAAGGAGTCACTGACATCTGCAAATCTATAGATAGGTCAACGACATTCAAAACACCTTGGAGGTACAAATAAATAGGATACCGCCAACTATGGAACATGTCACACACTGACACGCGTAACCACGAGGCTGAAAGACAGAAAGAACACAGTACTGGAACAGTAGAACTGTGAGCTATATGACGATAGTAAGGACATGTAGTCACCGCTGCCAGAGGTGTGGCCCATGTAGGTACCGTGTACAACTGTGTTTGTGAGTGATGTAGCCTGTGTATGTGTGTGTTGAGGGTGCCATGTGTGTTTCCGTGTGACTGTAATGTGTGTGTCTGTGTGTGTGTGTGTGTGTGTGTGTGTGTGTGTGTGTGTGTGTGTGTGTCTGCATCATGTGTCTGTAGGTGCCAACTCGGAGGTAGATGATTATGGTAGGTGCGGGTATAGCTAGCCGTAGGCATGCGGTAAACACCTGTCCCACATTGGGAGGGACAACCCCTCCCTGGGCAGGTGTGTCCTGACATGAAACATTACAAAGGGCAACTGTCCGAGAGTTTAGGACATTAGTATGTCCCAAATATTATGCAATAGTTGCAGGAAATAGTCATGCCTGTATGTAAGAAACAGAAATGTTACATGCAAACTGATAAGTAGGCAAAGTCTAAGAACAGTAGGTATGTAATGAGGATATACGTATGTGCAATCCTGTGTACTGACCGTGGCTATATGTCAGCCTGTAAACACCACTGTGTGATCTGCAAGTGTCCAACTATGGCCATATGAAAAAGCAGCAAGCCATGCCACAGAGGGTCAGACACCAACACCACTGCAATGACTGCAAATATCTGGGACAGACATACATAGGATAGCTGTCATTTATAAATATCCCTGCACATATCGCCGTACATCCGGAGGTATGGAAGTATCAACCTCACCTGCATACCATATAAAAACCAATTAACAATGGCCCAAAGTAAAATCCCATAACAGAAGTCTACTAAGTGATAGCTCTTTAATTAGGGAAGGAGCCCACACACATATATATGGACTACGTAGAAATGCAAGCCCCACAAAACCGTATATGCTAAGTACACCCGCCTAAATCCCCCACACTGGAAACAATAGTAATACAGACCGTAATTACAGCACAAACATCCAGTTAGTCAATTACATCTGCTGAACCGTTAACATACCTTGTGAGAGACACATTTAAAGGCGCCATGCAAAATTGTATCCGTTGTATAATGGAACAAATGGCGATGTTACAGGTGTTGTTTGCAATAGTCCATTATCAGACGGGTACGATGACAGGTACAGTCACATGTAGAACCACATACTCAAGCCATCACACACAATCCATGGGGGACATGACTCCAAACTACACTTGGCTCTACACATAGCAGTTGCAATTGCACACAACAAAACACAATACAGGCCGTCTCCCTGAAGGTAGGGCAAATGACCAACGCCCAAGTGGAGAATTCAATTATACCCCACTGTTGCCGAGTAATTGGCGAATGGAGTAGCTGCACAGCTGAAGTGCATGTAATTAGTCACACAGAAATACCAATTGGCGGCAGTAAACCACATGTTGCAGGTATCGACGTATATAAGGATGACTTGCCAGATATGCAAACCGTATGCTCATACCATAAAACAGTTTAAAGAGTGATACAGAAGAGTGAGATAGAGATGAAATACCGGAACAATATCAAGGTATGTAGAACACTCGGTATGTAACTGTATGTATAGCCTGTTCTGTATTAACTTATGTCAGTGTATGTACAGCCTGGTTTGCAGTAATTAAAAGTGTCCGCAATGCATAAAGTGGGAAATGGTATTTATGTAGTGATGTCTTGCTGATCATACTAACGCTTGTAGAAGTTGCGCATCCAGCAGTGGGCCACAAGGCAAACAGCACAGACACCACAAGGGATGCAACATGAGGGCTTTAAACAGAACAATGCCATATGACTCGCCATCAGTGGCAGGGTATGTCCAACAAGTACGTGCCATAGCAGGGGATAGTATATGTGGATATACTGTAACAGTAAGCATGTGTATGGGCATATAACGACAATGACATGTCTAAGGTGGTCCCGCTGTGCAAGTATGCTTTGCATTATGGGATACCATGTAAAATATGTGTAATGTATAGTATAGTAGATTGATATGTCAGATATGCTGCACAGGAGAACAGGCATATTATGCATACCAAAGGAATCATATAGTGATGTGAGTAGTAGTTAATTAATTTATTTATAAACAGTTATGATGAGATAAATAATGCAATCCACTCTGTTCATTTGCAAAGGACGCAAACATTTCTCCCATACTAGAATAGCAGAAGAGTTGTGACAGACAAACAAGAACATGATTGGCGTGTACAATAACAGGATACATATGGCCTGTAGTCACAGGACATTGTAATAGCATGACAGCTAATCTAAATGGAAGGGCTACTCCAGTAACCATGCACAAAGGACATGTAATATCTCCACAGGTTCATAGTGGGGTACCATGCAGTCTGGCGAGTCTATGTGTAACAACAACTACAGTGTTCACACCAGTGGCACCTCTCTAGGGTAGAGTCCTGTGAACAGAAGAGCCATGTGTAACCTGCATCACTGCACAGTACAGCCACTGCAGTGATCCCTGGCGTACATGTGTCCACCATCCACCAAGTGAGGTATCACATGAACAGTGCTACTGAGTGTCCCTGCGTGATGTACATAGGAATCTTGTTCCAAAGCATGGTGAGTGTCCGGTCTGGGAATGCAACCCCCAAGCACATCCCACACATTGTTGCGTGTGTGCACTTATCCATGAGCATGATGCTCACAGTGGCTATTGTTTATGTCGCGTATGTGGAGTATATCCATTAACATAGTTGCAGACATGGGCCCTGTCTTTGCAGCAGAGGTCACCCCTGAGTATGTAGTCCACAAATGTGTACAGACGTGGTGTCTGTACTTCAGCTGCATACTTTAACTGTCATAGCTCAATAAACATCATGGCGTGTTAATGTTGTGTTATGTAAAGCTGTAACTGTTGTGTAAGGTACACCCTAAGCGGGGTGTTGTACCCTTGAATGTGTGTAGAAGTCCGGTGTTCAGAGGTACAATGGGTACCTATGTACCAGCTACACACCTAGTACAGACAAGTGTGGACATGTAGAAGGATATCCACGCCACAGTGGCAATGTGGTAATCACAGGAGTGTGTGCGACATACATGTGTAGTACGAACACGTACAATGTGACATGTATGTAGGGGACTAACACCTATGTGATAACCAGTGGGTGGATAGTGTACTGCAAAGGTGATGTTCATACCTAGTGTCATGCAGGTTGAGGCCATGATGTTCATATCAGGTATCCGTCACAGTGACACCCATATGGATGGGGTCAGTATCAGCTGGTGGATCAACAACAGTGCTTGGTATGCAGTGGTCTGTAAAGCTAGGCAGGGGAGGTCCCTCTGTGGTAGGCTGTACCTCAGCGAAGCATATACCGAACATGAGGGCCCCATGACTGAGGACTGTGGTATGCCAAGTGTAACTGAAATGCAGTATGTGATATGGTATGCTACCCTCAGTGTGTGTGTCCCATCCATTAGCCACTTTGCATAACATCCTGAGACATATGTTTTGATGTGCAGGTGGATGTGTATGTTGTCAGTACCAGAATGGAGAACGGTGCTGAAAGCCAGTGAGAGGACAATGTAGGCTGTGTGGATCCCCGTGTCATTATCAACTACTTTGGTCACTGTATGAAAGGAGTTCACCAGGTGTAGGAGGCATGCTGTGGCCCCAACAAGACCAATCCGGCTAGCATCAAAGGACTGGAGCACAACAAAGTCTCAGCGAATGATGTCTATGATGATTTGCCCAATAGCCATGCAGAACAGTCCAGTCAGGTGTGTAGGGCAATAGTCCCAGTCGTGCATTGTGGTGCCACCTGTGTGGAGTGTAACTGTTGCTGTGTGCCAGTCAGGGGCCACAATGTCTGGTACAAGGCTATTACTGAATATAGTGTCCCAGTGGGGAGACATGTCGTTCAGAGGTTTGTGGACATCACAGCCTGGGATGTTGTAGGCTGACAAGGGGCCAGTGTCCCAGGACATATAGAGTGCAGGTCAGACATCACTACATAAATACCATTTCCCACTTTATGCATTCCTGCAAGGAATGTGGCCCCATAGGGAGAGAGAGGGTGTAATGTTAGCATTAAAGCCATCAGACAGCATGTTGCCAACATCACCTGTTTCTGTCATGTCGCAGAGTGACAGTTGTATGTGTGAGCAGATGTGGGTATTGCATATGACTACTGACATACCACCATAATGCCTTGTGGTACATCTCGGAATGTGTTGCAGTAATGTGTACGTAGCTAGTTATGGAGTATGTGATGAGGGATTCCGTGGCCCTACCGAGGCTGACAAGTGAGTTACCCCACCCATGGGAATGTACACCACTGTGCAACAGCCCCCACCTTTTGTTGTAAAGTATGTCCATGGAACTGCACCCCCAGAGTGGCGTCTGTTATCTGCTGTGTACCATCATGGCTCTGTGTGGAATAGCATGATCCATTTTGCTGTGTACGTGCTAATGAAGTGCACTGGTGTATGTCTCAGAGTTTGTATGTGCATTGTCCACCTGTACGTGTGTCATAACGTCAACTACCGCTGTCATAAGACATCTGTAGTAGGTGTTGTAGTACTCTTGTACTGTGTATGCCTTGAAGTGTGTGGTGCGGTATGTGGCTAACAAGGGTGAGTAGCATATGTTGGATTCCAGCAATGAGGAGATAACCCCAGGTGTGGAACAGCAGTCACATGTTGGTAGTGTCCATGTCAAGGATACTGTTGGTCCTGGAGGTGGTGTGTATGGGTCGATCCAGCCGAGTGGAGGTTATGACTCATGGACAGCGTACGCCTAATGTGTTGGTACATGTGTGGCTAACACAGTTAAGTGTGGGTTACTCTCAGTCTCACATCAGTAGCAGCAGTATGAGCCTAACTATCAGTACACCATGAAATGAGGTCTGTTAACCGTGGGGTATGTTGAATCCGCGGCCTGTAACACTGTGTATAGCAGTTCGGACACAGTTAATTGCACGTGGAGCACCTGTGATGCATTGCGCTAAGTAACCAGCCGGGATCTGTGTACAACATAGTGGAATATGGGTACACCTCAGCCGTGGGTGTGCCAGTCCAGATGCGTGCCTGAGAGGTACGGTCTGTCTATAACCAGTCATTGCAGGTGTGCTCTGCAGAGCCTAGAGGCAGGTCCCAGTTACTGCAGAGATATTGAAGTGGTGCAGTATCAGGTGTGCCTTGTCTGTGTGCGTCACAGAGGATGATGTCAAGCATTGTGTTACATGACCACATGTTTCACTAGCTAGTTCCCGTTCTGGTGGTGACTGTTATTGGACACTGTGCAAGACAGGCAGTATAAAAGCAGCAATAGTCCAACATGTGATCCGTACTCCCAGGGTTGACAGGTGCAGGTCAACTGTGCCAAAGCATCATGTTGTTTGACCAGGTCTGTCAAAGTGGACAGATACCAGACGCCTGTGGAATGACAGCAGAAGCATGGGCAACTTGTACAGTGGTAACAGGTCCGGATGACTGCAAAATGCTCCCCAGGGCTCGGACCACACCATCAGGACTACAAGACTGGTGGGCTGTGCATGTCCCTGCACACATAGTCTGTGCCCTGAGATACAACTTCAGTAACACAAACATGGAAAATGACAGTCACATCATACCTGCTGAGGTGTGGCATGGATGCATACGTTATGTTGCAGAACCAGTTACCCAACAGCAGGATGTAAGTGACTATCGCCTTGTGTAGCCTGCTGAGTGGAACAGCAGTGTGACTGCCGACAGACTCACCTGTGACAGGTGTGTTGTGTATGTTATGACACCCTATTGGCTGTATGTGATGGGCACACATGTCTGTGGGCTATAGGATGGTGTGGTTGTGTTTGGTGATGTGGGCTGCCATTGGTGCCTACACAGAGTATGGAGGGGTACTGCACAAGGTGTCTCCGTATGTGTGGCCTGTGGTGGGGATCATGTGGGACTATGTGATGAGTGGAGTGTGTTGCGAATGTTACACATCCTCACATGACTGTCAGGTGCAGTCAGGGTTGGTGACAGTATAACCCCCAGCAGGGCTGCATATGTGCATCCCCCACAGGCTGTACTGTTGTATGTTGGGAGGTGTGCATTGACTATGTACATGACAATAGCTCTATTGCCACATGTACAACATAGTCATCATATAGACAGGCAATAGCACTGAGTGCGTGCCAGTTGGACATGCCTGTATATAACTGGTATGTGCCAGGTGGACATGCCGTATAAACCACCATGTCTCACCGAGATATGTGAATGATGTGTGCGACAGCTGTTGTACTGTAGCCAAGCTGGAAATGTATGGTCAGACAGTGTACCTGTGAGCACTGGTGTGCAATGTGTGCTATACTAAGCATTACTTCATAACGTGCCAAGAAGCTCTGAACAAGTGCCGAGCATGCCCATCCAATACAGATAGGGTGTTGGATAATATCAACCCACAAATGTTGAAGACAGTCATGACTGGTGGCAGCGGATCAGAACAGTGGCGGGTATGGTCTGCAGGTCCATGAACCATTATCAATGTAGATGTTAGCAGTACAGATGTACAAGACAGTACGGATGCTTGACTTCAAATGCCTTTGTATGTCAAAGGAGTGATGTGGCCTGTTGACAGACTCACAACTACTAAAGGTGCTACAGTGACATGTGCATATCACACCGGTGTCAGCTACAGTAAACCAGGGTTAATGTGTTTTACCCCACCCTCATTGTAGCCCATACCACACAGACAAATGTCAGCCATCTGTGTATGCGAGGATGTGAATGGTCATGACCTTTGGGCAATAGTTGTCAGAGAGTTGTGAACAACATACAGAATGGGCTGTGTGTGTGAGGTGTGTGACATATGTGCACATTCTGGTGGATGATATCAGCGATGTCACCGCTAGGGGAATATCCCTGTACCCATTAAGTACCACCTGGTCAACATTATGGACACTGTGTTAGGGATGGTGTTGTGCAGTACACCTCCTAAGCTGGAGACATCTCCATGGCCCTTTAGGTAGTCATCCGAGGTACCCATGACATGACAGGGTGGCATCCATGAGCACGGAGATCATTGGACAGGCATACGCAGCACCTGTGTGACCAATATTGGAACACATCACCTTCCAGGGGTAGGGGCCATGCGTGGATGGCCGATACTAGCCGATACTAGCCTCCACAATACTCAACTCCAGTATGCAGCATGCTATCCACCTTGCATACAGACATGCTACATGTCCATAGCCTGATCTGAAAGACATACATCATGGACAACCACCGTCCTACGACTAGGATGGCCACATGCTGGACAGATCCCTGTGCCATACCTGTGACATACTCCCGCCATACCATGCAGCCCTGTCCACATAGCTGCACATATCATCCCTGTCATACATGGTGTGATGGCCGTATGGTAGATGTAGTATCAACTGTCTGGATCAGTAATGTGTCACTGATGCCCCTCGCGGTGGCGTAATGGGTGTGGGATACAGCTAGTAAACCCAGCCCGTACATGCTATAGCCGATAACCTTACCTGCGAATGGCGTCCGACTAGCCATTGTCCCATGTCTATCACATGTGCAACACAGGCGATCCGTGGCAGGATGTTGAACAGCTGTACAGTGCAGTGTAGATGTCTATGGCAAAACAGATGCATGTACAGGTTTCCATCGTGCTTGGTGCATTGTCACTGCCCAAGTCCATTAAGGCTGTGTCTGTGTTTATATTTAAAACATTTGGTTAACGGGCCAGTAGGTGGACACATCCCTTTCCCGCAAGGCCCAATCCTGAAAGAAACATATGAATTTAATCCCCAAGCTGATTTACAGTGGGAAAAAATACTATAACAATTTAGCTATTTTTGCAAAAAGGAACATTTAAAATGTTGTGAAATTATTTTAAGAACTTAAAAGAATGTGTTAACAAAGTCTGATACACTTATGTACATTTTTCCAGGCATTTAAGGTCCCCCAGCATTACCTGGGCACACCAGGCAGGAGGGTAGGGAAGAACCCCATGAGGAAACCAGGGGGAATGCCCACATGAAGACCCCGCCGTCAACTTTTCAGTTGGAAAAACCGTAAGAGGGTGGGCACCATATTATGGGGATGAAAAACCAATGCAAAAAGGGGTGGAAAAGGGGGTGGGCCCCCAACCCCGCCTTTATTTAAACAAAGGGGTAAATGGCCCGTTGGGAACCCCCAGAAAGATTCCCCCAAACACTGTCCCTGTTTAAAATGGGTGTCCCCAACCAAAGGCCTTAAAATTGCCTTGGGAACAGCCCAAAAAGGGATAACCCAGGGGATGTGTCCTTTAAACCTGTAAAGAAAACTATGAAAGGGATTAACCATGTGCCACAGATGCACCCAGCACCATACCCTGTGGCAGGTTTTCAGGAGGGTCAAATTTTGGTGGCCCCAAACCGCCCTTTTTTCCAAAACAGGTTTTCAAAAAACTCATTTTTGGACCTTTATTCCTTTTAAAACAATGCCAAAATAATTCCCCCCAACAAGGTTTTTAAAGGTGGGGGCCCCCAACCCCCCCCATTTTCCCCCCAAGAGGCTTTGGCCAGTTTTGGGGAAATTGGAACAGTCCCACCAAAAATGCCATTGTAAAGGTGGGGGTTAACCAATGACCCCGGGTTGCCTGGTAAGTTTATACCTTTTAACATATTGGGTAAAAAATCCCCTTTAGGGGAGTGTCCGGGACACATGTAAAGTAACAACCCTTGGGAAAAATTTAAAGTGGACAACATGCTTTCATACCCCCACCCCAAGGGACCCTGTGTTTTCAAAAATACCCGAATGAAAAAAGGGATTTGCAGAATTTTCCAGTGTTTCCTCAATTGGGGGGGTGTTCCCCCAAAAACTTCCCCTTTTTTGGCAAAACTGGGTTAACCCAAAATAACAAACATTTGGGACCCCCCGGGACACCTTTGTTTTAAAACCCCCCCAATTTTTAAAAACCCCTTTATTCCACCAAAATTTCCTTTTGTTTTGGGCAATATTTCACACTTTCCCTAAATTTTCCCCATCCCCAAATAACCCCTTTTTCCAAAACCCCTTATTGTTCCAAATTTGGGGTATGGTTTTGGGCCCCAAAATGTGTTAATGGCCTAAAATTTTAAAAATTGTTAACTGGCCCTGGGGGGCCGGGCTGCCCCAAAAAATTATTTGGGTAATGTTCAAATTTGTCCCCCCCAATTTCAGGCCCCCTGGCCCGAGACAGGTGGGGTAACTGCAATCAAAACCTGTCAAAGCATAGGTTATTCGCCTGTTGCCAAGTTTTACATACCATGATGCCCTTTCCAACATGAAATTTTTCGGGGCATCAACAACCCCACAGGCCCCCAAAGTGAATTAATTTACAAAAGGAAAAACACCATTTTTCCAAAAGTATTTTTCATTTTTAACACGGTCCAGTTCATTCAAGGTGGAGGTTTTTTACCTGGAGGCCCATGGGGTTTTCAGGGGAACAAAAATGTGGTCAGGAAATAACACCGTTTTGGAGTGTAAGGGAGCCCACAAACACCATTGTGTTAAGGGGCCCCCTTTTGGGTTCACACATTTTATTTCCATCCGCATTCCCAGCATGTGGGGTTTTGTGGTTGTCCCCTTTTTTTTGTTTTTGTTTGTGGTGGTGTTTTTTGTTTGGGGGCCCCGTGTGTGTGTGGCCCTTCCCCTTGTTGTCAATTTTGGGTTTTGGGGTGGGGGGGTTTTGTTGTGTGTGTGTGGTTTTGTCATTTTGTTTCCCCCTGGTCCAATTAAGCCTTTTATTACCGGTTGTAAAAGGGGGTTACCCTCCTCTTTAAAAGTTGTGCCCCCAGATGCAAGCATGATGCCTATGATGGGCACAGGGTTGTACTTAACTGTCCAATGGGGATCCCACAGTCCCCCCCTTCCCCCCACATTTGCTCCAAACATGCATTTTACCGTTTGGCCCAAAGGAAGGAACCCCGTCACACTGTTTCTTGCAGGAACCCTTGGGGGTCAGAAGGTTTTGTTAACACCCTGGGGCAGTTAAAATGCAAGGCCCCCAGGCCCTGTGGCTGGTTTTTGTTTTGGGGGCCCTGGGAAACACCGGGAAAAGCAGCATTTTCACCAGGGGTGTTGATTTGGGAGGGAAGGAATGCCCCCGGGGCGAGGGGCAATTCCCGGGGTTGCCCAAAAAAACACCCAAATTGGAGGGGCTAACGCAATTTCTGATGTTCACAGGGGATTGGGTGCCCTTGGGCAAATCCTTTCCCTGGTGGTGGGTGGTGTTGTGTGGTTGGTGGTGGGTGGTGGGGTGGGTTGTGGGTGGTGGTTTGGGGTTTTGTGTGGTGGTGGTGGTGGTGTGGTGTCCCAAAGGAAAGAGGCCCATTACAGGTGGGTGTTAGGGGGCATTCCCTCCTTTTCGGGTCCATTTTGATGTTAGTGCCCCAAAAATGGGAGGCCCGGAAAGGGGGAAGTGAGGTACAAGGTTGTCAAGGGGCTGAATTTCCCTTGGGGGCCTCCCAGCTTGTCCCCCTTCCCCGCAAAAACAATTAGGGGTCCAAAAAACCCCACCCTGGCCCTAGAAAGGGCAGTCCCCAAACTTTTTCCCCCAACCCCCAAAAATGTGGGGGCTCCCGGGGGGTTGCCCCTGGGCCCTTTACCCTTTCAATGTGAAAGGGTGTGGGTTGTCTCCAAACCCCCCCCCCCCCCCCCCCCCCCCCCCCCCCCCCGCCCCCCCGGAGGGGCCCCCCCCCCCCCCCCCCCCCCCCCCCCCCCCCCCCCCCCCCCCGCGCCGGGGGGGGGGGGGGGGGGGGGGGGGGGGGGGGGGGGGGCGGGGGGGGGGGGGGGGGGGGGGGGGGGGGGGGGGGGGGGGGGGGGGGGGGGGGGGGGGGGCCCCCCCGGGAAAAAATGGCCCCCCCAAATGGTTCCTTTGGATTGGCCCCCCCAAAAGGGGTTTTTAAAACCCGGGGAATTAAAGGGGGAAGGGGTGGGTTTTTTTCTTTTTTCAAAAATTTTTCTTTTTTGTGTTTTGCATAGGGGAGGGAAGTTTTATAATTACCCCACCCATGGGAATGTACACCACTGTGCAACAGCCCCCACCTTTTGTTGTAAAGTATGTCCATGGAACTGCACCCCCAGAGTGGCGTCTGTTATCTGCTGTGTACCATCATGGCTCTGTGTGGAATAGCATGATCCATTTTGCTGTGTACGTGCTAATGAAGTGCACTGGTGTATGTCTCAGAGTTTGTATGTGCATTGTCCACCTGTACGTGTGTCATAACGTCAACTACCGCTGTCATAAGACATCTGTAGTAGGTGTTGTAGTACTCTTGTACTGTGTATGCCTTGAAGTGTGTGGTGCCGGTATGTGGCTAACAAGGGTGAGTAGCATATGTTCGGATTCCAGCAATGAGGAGATAACCCCAGGTGTGGAACAGCAGTCACATGTTGGTAGTGTCCATGTCAAGGATACTGTTGGTCCTGGAGGTGGTGTGTATGGGTCGATCCAGCCGAGTGGAGGTTATGACTCATGGACAGCGTACGCCTAATGTGTTGGTACATGTGTGGCTAACACAGTTAAGTGTGGGTTACTCTCAGTCTCACATCAGTAGCAGCAGTATGAGCCTAACTATCCAGTACACCATGAAATGAGGTCTGTTAACCGTGGGGTATGTTGAATCCGCAGCCTGTAACACTGTGTATAGCAGTTCCGGACACAGTTAATTGCACGTGGAGCACCTGTGATGCATTGCGCTAAGTAACCAGCCGGGATCTGTGTACAACATAGTGGAATATGGGTACACCTCAGCCGTGGGTGTGCCAGTCCAGGTACGTGCCTGAGAGGTACGGTCTGTCTATAACCAGTCATTGCAGGTGTGCTCTGCAGAGCCTAGAGGCAGGTCCCAGTTACTGCAGAGATATTGAAGTGGTGCAGTATCAGGTGTGCCTTGTCTGTGTGCGTCACAGAGGATGATGTCAAGCATTGTGTTACATGACCACATGTTTCACTAGCTAGTTCCCGTTCTGGTGGTGACTGTTATTGGACACTGTGCAAGACAGGCAGTATAAAAGCAGCAATAGTCCAACATGTGATCCGTACTCCCAGGGTTGACAGGTGCAGGTCAACTGTGCCAAAGCATCATGTTGTTTGACCAGGTCTGTCAAAGTGGACAGATACCAGACGCCTGTGGAATGACAGCAGAAGCATGGGCAACTTGTACAGTGGTAACAGGTCCGGATGACTGCAAAATGCTCCCCAGGGCTCGGACCACACCATCAGGACTACAAGACTGGTGGGCTATTGCATGTCCCTGCACACATAGTCTGTGCCCTGAGATACAACTTCAGTAACACAAACATGGAAAATGACAGTCACATCATACCTGCTGAGGTGTGGCATGGATGCATACGTTATGTTGCAGAACCAGTTACCCAACAGCAGGATGTAAGTGACTATCGCCTTGTGTAGCCTGCTGAGTGGAACAGCAGTGTGACTGCCGACAGACTCACCTGTGACAGGTGTGTTGTGTATGTTATGACACCCTATTGGCTGTATGTGATGGGCACACATGTCTGTGGGCTATAGGATGGTGTGGTTGTGTTTGGTGATGTGGGCTGCCATTGGTGCCTACACAGAGTATGGAGGGGTACTGCACAAGGTGTCTCCGTATGTGTGGCCTGTGGTGGGGATCATGTGGGACTATGTGATGAGTGGAGTGTGTTGCGAATGTTACACATCCTCACATGACTGTCAGGTGCAGTCAGGGTTGGTGACAGTATAACCCCCAGCAGGGCTGCATATGTGCATCCCCCACAGGCTGTACTGTTGTATGTTGGGAGGTGTGCATTGACTATGTACATGACAATAGCTCTATTGCCACATGTACAACATAGTCATCATATAGACAGGCAATAGCACTGGTACGTGCCAGTTGGACATGCCTGTATATAACTGGTATGTGCCAGGTGGACATGCCGTATAAACCACCATGTCTCACGAGATATGTGAATGATGTGTGTACGACAGCTGTTGTACTGTAGGCAAGCTGGAAATGTATGGGCAGACAGTGTACCTGTGAGGACTGGTGTGGAATGGGTGCTATACTAAGCAGTAGCTCATAACGTGCCAAGAAGCTCTGAACAAGTGCCGAGCATGCCCATCCAATACAGATAGGGTGTTGGATAATATCAACCCACAAATGTTGAAGACAGTCATGACTGGTGGCAGCGCATCAGAACACTGCCGGGTATGGTCTGCAGGTCCATGAACCATTATCAATGTAGATGTTAGCAGTACAGATGTACAAGACAGTACGGATGTTTGACTACAAATGCCTTTGTATGTCAAAGGAGTGTTTTACCAGTGGCCTGTTGACAGACTCACAACTACTAAAGGTGCTACAGTGACATGTGCATATCACACCGGTGTCAGCTACAGTAAACCAGGGTTAATGTGTTTTACCCCACCCTCATTGTAGCCCATACCACACAGACAAATGTCAGCCATCTGTGTATGCGAGGATGTGAATGGTCATGACCTTTGGGCAATAGTTGTCAGAGAGTTGTGAACAACATACAGAATGGGCTGTGTGTGTGAGGTGTGTGACATATGTGCACATTCTGGTGGATGATACCAGCGATGTCACCGCTAGGGGAATATCCCTGTACCCATTAAGTACCACCTGGTCAACATTATGGACACTGTGTTAGGGATGGTGTTGTGCAGTACACCTCCCTGAGCTGGAGACATCTCCATGGCCCTTTAGGTAGTCATCCGAGGTACCCATGACATGACAGGGTGGCATCCATGAGCACGGAGATCATTGGACAGGCATACGCAGCACCTGTGTGACCAATATTGGAACACATCACCTTCCAGGGGTAGGGGCCATGCGTGGATGGCCGATACTAGCCGATACTAGCCTCCACAATACTCAACTCCAGTATGCAGCATGCTATCCACCTTGCATACAGACATGCTACATGTCCATAGCCTGATCTGAAAGACATACATCATGGACAACCACCGTCCTACGACTAGGATGGCCACATGCTGGACAGATCCCTGTGCCATACCTGTGACATACTCCCGCCATACCATGCAGCCCTGTCCACATAGCTGCACATATCATCCCTGTCATACATGGTGTGATGGCCGTATGGTAGATGTAGTATCAACTGTCTGGATCAGTAATGTGTCACTGATGCCCCTCGCGGTGGCGTAATGGGTGTGGGATACAGCTAGTAAACCCAGCCCGTACATGCTATAGCCGATAACCTTACCTGCGAATGACGTCCGACTAGCCATTGTCCCATGTCTATCACATGTGCAACACAGGCGATCCGTGGCAGGATGTTGAACAGCTGTACAGTGCAGTGTAGATGTCTATGGCAAAACAGATGCATGTACAGGTTTCCATGCGTACTTGGTGCATTGTCACTGCCCAAGTCCATTAAGGCTGTGTCTGTGTTTATATTTATTTATTTTTTATTTTATTTTTATTTTACATTTGTTGACCGGGCTAGTCCAGCTGGACACATATCCATTTTCAGCAGAGGCCCGGGGAGAAAAGCTCCTCGATAGTACAAAACAGCATATGACATTAATCAAATAAAAAACAGTAAATAAATTCACAGTTTAAGGAACAGAAGTACTATATACAATTTAGCTATTTATGCAGAAAAGAACATATAGAAATAAAATAGTTGGGTAAGAAATAAGTAAATAAGTACAGTACAAGAACATGCTAGAAAGAGGTGTGTTAACATAAGATACTAGAGTGACACTATATGTGACATATACACAGCATCAAGGTCAACAGCATTACCGTGGACACATCCAGGCATGTGCAGATAGGTAAAAACACCAGTACAGGCAAACAGACATGACCACATGAAGACAGCAGTCACATGCAGTATGAACACTGTAATGAGGTGACACACATATATGTAGATGATATCAAATGCATAATGGGTGTTACATGTGTGAGACACATACAAGCCAGTCGTGTTAGTGTCATGATGATTTGCAAAGATAACTGTGCAGATGTACTAGAAATGTATGTGCAGCAGTATCACTGTACATGTCTGAAAATGTGACCTGTCACCTTCATCATGTCTTACAGATAACGCCTTGTACACGCCTACCAGCATACAGCCGACAGGAGGATGATGTCCTAATCCCGTACCTCCATGAGAACTACGAGGTATTATTTAGCCACGTGCCACAGCATGCACAGCAGCGGGACGACCTGTGGCAGGATCTTTACAGGAGGGTCAATGAAGTGGGTGGCCACAACCGCACCTACCAGCAGGTGTGCAGACACTGCATGGACTTGATACGTCATGCAAAACAGAGTGCCACTGCAATCGCCAGGGAACAAGGTGGAACAGGTGGTGGGCCACCAACCCAGCCTCCACTCACACAAACAGAGGAGCTACTGGCCAGTCTGGGGACACCCTCGGAACAGCTCCCACAAACACTAGCTGCCATCGTGGAGGTGGGTGTCTCCCAACCAATGAGCCTGGAGTTGCCTGGTAAGTCAGTACTGAACATATGGTCAGTATATCCCATGTACGTGCATGTGTCACTGTACATCATGTAATGTAACAACATATGCAAGGTATGTGGACACACATGCTGCATACTACAGTATGCTACCCTGTGTATGCACCATACCTCTGAACTGTACAGGTATTTGCAGAATGTCCAGATGTCTGCCTCATATTGTCGGTGTGTTCCCCTTAATATCTGTCCCTTTCTGGCAAATAGCTGAGGATTGGAGTCATTAAATGATGACAAACATTTGTGTTTACAACTGCACATTCCTTGTAAAAACCACATGCATACAAACCCATTATTCTAGCAACTTTCTATGTTTGTAAGAGCAATATTTCACATCTGTCCCTATTTGTCCCCCATCATAGTAGGCTTTGTCCAGACTTATAGTTCTAAGAGGTTGAGAGGTATGGTATGCACACATGTGCTTACTATATGCTATTGTACAGGCAAATGTGTTAACTTGCACAGTGCACCCTGTGGCTGTCATACAATCATGGATAATGTTCATACTGCTGTGTCACCCCAATACAGGTACCTCTGGTGTGCCGCAGAGACAGGAGTCCGTTGCAGGTGAGACTGTCAAAGGTATCAGGCATGTCAAAGCATAGATCTATTCGCCATGTTGCCAGTTAATACTTATACACATGATGTTCATTCCAGACATGAAATACAGGTTGCATCACCCATCATCCACACAGGCCACCCATGTGCAATATATACAAATGAAATGACACACAGACATGAAACCACAGTATTTGTCATTGCTACACGTGTGTCCAGCTGTGCATACAATGGTGGAGGTGTCTACAATGGAGGCGTATGTACTATACAGTGGAACAAAACATGTGGTACACAGAACAGTACCACACAGTGAGCAGTGATATGGGCAGCCCACAGGCATCACCATTGTGTTATATGCCCCTGCAATGGGTTCACACATTGTGATGTGCCATCCGACATGTCTCAGACATGTAGTGTTTTGGTTGCAATATTGTCACACTTTCCCATAACCCATACCCCACATACCACACATACACCTGTTGTCTGCATATCCCTGTGGATGGTGACATATCCAACATCTATGGGTGTATGTCATATGGGACAACACAGACATGTGTGATAGATGGCCATCACACACATATGACCAATATATGTGTGCACACATGGCCATGGGGGATGGCCAGAGACACGTAGCCACACAGTAGCTGTGATGTGGATACACCCTGTCTCACTTTGTCCACACATGGTCCAATTACAGCCCTACTAGACCGATTGTAAAGGTGAGGTGGTACACTGCACATCTTAAATGCCTGTGCACAGCTAGTGGAGGTGTCACTGACGTCTGCCTCATAAGATGTGGCACAGTGTCTGAACTTCACACTGTACAGCAATGTAGACGGCTCACAGTCCCCTACCATGCCCATGCACATTTGCTCAACATGCATTCTATCTGTAGGGCATACGGACAACACCGCAATGTGATACCCAGTACGACACTGTACATGTGTCAGGACACCATTGTGTCAGACATGTATGCATGTTAATGCACACGTCAGCAGATTACATGTCAAGGTCACGTCAGCCATGTATACTGTTATCCTGTTATGGTCCACATGGTGTATCACGGGGATGTATGCATACTACCATGATCGTGTGATTTGCATGGCTAATGATATGACACCTGCTTGCTGTAGTGTGCATTCCAGGGGGTATGCTTACAAACACTATTGATGTCTGAGCTGCATGCTGTCAGCTGTATCACAGGCATGCTGTATGCCATCTGTCATATCACATGCATGGTGTGTCGGTGTGTGTGTGTGTCAGTGTGTGTGTGTGTGTGTGTGTGTGTGTGTGTGTGTGTGTGTGTGTGTGTGTGTGTGTGTGTGTGTGTGTGTGTCAGTGTGTGTGTGTGTGTGTGTGTGTGTGTGTGTGTGTGTGTGTGTGTGTGTGTGTGTGTCAGTGTGTGTGTGTGTCAGTGCATGTCTATTGTAAATTAGAGTCTTTCTTTGCATTCACAGGTGATGTAGGTGCATTACCCTCCTGCGGTCCATCTGATGTTAGTGTCCCCACAGATGCTAGCAGTGATGAACATATGCATGAGGTACAGGCAGGTTTGTCAGGGGCTGAATCTGTGCCAATGGTTGCCATCCCAGCTATGTCCCCCTCTTCCCCGCACACAGTTCAGCTGCCAACACATACGGCATCATCAGTGGCCATAGAGGAAGGACAGTCAGCATCTGTTAGCGTTGAACAGGAACATGTGGTGGCTACAGAAGGTGTGTCTCCATGGTGTCGGTGTACTGACTGCAGATGTGCCACACAGGCATGTGGCTGGTGCTGCTCGTAGGAGGACCTCTGGCAGACATGCACCTGCAGGACATAGCGCAGCAGCTGGAATCACCAGACGCATGTTCCAGACTGTAATGGCAGCACAGGCACATGCCAAACGGCAGAACAGAGAAGGGCAGAGGCTGCAGAGGGCTGCTATCCATACCCTAAACAGCAACATCCAGGCATGGGCAGGTGCTCAACAGCAGATTGCTGATGTTCTGGACAGGCGATTGGGTGACATGATCAGAATCCTTGACCGTGGCATGGCAATCCACGAGCGTGAGCTGTCTGTGCTGGAACATCTGGTAGGGGTGAGGCATAGGCCACGTGGACGTAGGCCAGCTACACCACCTAGTGCAGGTCAACGTGAGCGTGCCACCTCACATGGCCGCTCCCATAGTGCCGGTAGCAGTAGCAGTGCAGCTGGTGCTGCGCTGTCCACACCAGGACACAGCAGGCCACATGGACATGGCCCTGGATGGTCCCAGCGGGGACGCAGTTCCAATGGCCATGTGTTGTCGTACAGTAGCCATTCTGTACCTCCGCCCGGTAATGCCCGTGCAACCCCTGGCAGGCACAGGACACATGGCCGGACACAGTGAGCTGTACAACCTGGTCTGTACAATCTGGAGCTGTCGATAGTACCCTTGTGTAGGCCTCACAAATGACAGAACTGTGTGCACACATACACGCACACAGCAAACACAACTGTAGGGCTCCACAACACCCACATGCATACTAAACAGACATGTCCAATCAAATCACCGGCCCTTACCCACACACATGATGTCATCCATTGGTGCAGCCTATGCCCCTGGCAAACATTATCACCCTGTGCATATGATGAAGCCTGTGCTGCATCCCTGTCATCCACACCATCGGTGCAGGGATATGCTCAAATGGTGTGATGCACAGGGTGAACAGAATAATGAGAGGTTTATCTTACATTACTTGTGTATGCATAGTGAGGGAAGTGTATGTTGCATTGGTTGTGTGTGAATAGTGAGAGATGTGTATATGACATCAGTTGTGTACTGTCGACATGCACCAGACATACCATGTAGTACAGGTGCAGCATGCATTGTGATATGTTCACAGTATGTGTCTCGGTTACAACAGTAACAGCATGTTGGTAATGATGCCCTGGTTCCCTCCTATGGTGTACTGGCATGTGCCTACAGGTAGCAGTGTGTGCAGTCCCCCAGGTGTAACTGTGGAGTACTCACTGGCACATATGGCAATATCAGCATGCTAAACGTACCCTCAACCTGACTGTTGGAAAGTGTAACATGACACAGATGTCCGCACATATACTGCACCTGAAGCATGTGGTCAGTTGAACAGGCTACAGCGGCCAGAGACGTGACATACATACCAGGAAACATTACAGGTATGTTGATATGGTGCAGGGGTTGTACACAGCGGTCTGGCCAATGATGACGTTAGAGACCACTTGATAGCATGAGGCCACACTGTGTAGCAGTAATACCCTGTCACATTACAGGAACATGCTCACATTCATGGGGTCTACAACACTATAATGCACACCCCATAGTGTTGAGGTGAAGATACTTGACTATGTGGTCATCACCCTCACAGTACTTTGCACCCACATGACGTGACACAGAGAAGGAACATGCACAGGTAGCCAGTATGGCTGGGACTGATGGCATCAACAGGGTAGTAGACTGCATCACCATGATGGGTTGGTGATCCTGTTTTCACTGTATGGTAGCATACACCCTCACACCAAGCACCAGACAGCCATACATACATACACACACACACACACACACTGTGGTGACCACAAATGTGTATACGGATAGCCGATGTGTGTGATGCACCACACCTGCCGACGTCATGCTTTCCACATTACAGTATGTACAGATCTTTACAACGGTGTACAGGGGTGTGTAACAATTGGGACGTAATCCCCACCATATGTGGCATATGTGGTCACACAAGCGGACACACATGGCAGTGCTGGGAATGATACACCTGCCATATGATGAGACATTTGACAGACATGCAGTGGTATTGTCCGCATTATGTGTACCAACGCTGTGTCTGGCAATTGTGCTGCTATATGCACATGGGGGGATGTAAGTGTTACAGGTGTCATGTGACGTACAGTCAGTAACACCCGACCGCTGTGTAAGTGTTAAGTCATCACCGTCAAGTAACAGTGACATAGCGTACTCTTTGCACATGTCATGGTAGGATGGCGTGTGACACACCTGTGAGCCATCCCTGGCAAACATCCATCTACACAGGTGGATCACCACTTTATGTACACACATCCCTCCATACGTGACGTACAACCAACCATACTGTCAGTATGTCACCATATACAGGTGTCAATGATGGGGCTGCATTGCGACTGCATGTTGTAGTTAGGGACAGATGAGTTACGGACATCAGCCACTGCACATGCATGGTTGCTGCATGCACAGTACAGATTGTACATGTGTGTTGGTCCTACATGCGTCTCCTGTAGCCATGTTTGTATGCATTGCTATTGGTGGACATGTGTGTTGACATACATAACACATGGACTGTGGTATGATATCACGGGTGTCATGGGCGACTAGTACAGGGGAATGTGTCCTCGGTCAACATTGCTACCTCCTGTACTGTGAGCATTCAACAGACATGGACCCACCTTCCATTTGCGTGCGTATGATTGCTTAAGCCACTTTTCTGCATGGGGGACAGCAAAAGCTATGCTATGTACATATGTGTTGTGTGTGTGGTCCATGCACACATCCACTGCAATCACATGTATGACATATCCAAACATGTGTGTTCATTGGTGTACAGCAACACTCATCTGTCACATCTGTGTAAGACCCAGGGCCCCTGGTATGTCTTGAGCTGACCTGGTCATGTATACTGGTATCATTGCAATGCATAACACCTGTTGGAACCCTGTTGGTACATGTGTACTCTGCACAATTGCTGTAGACCTCTGTACAGTCCACTGGTCATGTGTCACATGGTGTTGTGGTAATGTATGGCTGTGTATTGCTGCACCAACGACATGATGATGTCTTGAGGGCTACAGTGTAGACTGCGGTGTGTACGTCTGTGATCTGCACCTGTGACAGCTGTGATGGCACCTGAGTGTGTACTGGTCACTGCATGTGAGTGTCCGCCCTGTGCGTGGGGACAGTAATACCTTAGTGTGCCCTTCCGTGTTTAGACTCCGTCTGCATGCAAGACGGCCCTTTGCAACTGCTAAGTGTGTGAGCATGCCCTGTACGCTGTTCTGTAGATGGACACACAGGACAGTCCACACTGAGCCCTTGCGTGTTTAGACTTCATCTGCATGCACGACGGCCCTTTGCAACTAAGTGTGTGAGCATGCCCAGTATGCTGTTGTGTAGATGGACACACAGGACAGTCCACACTGAGCCCTTGTGTGTTTAGACTCCGTCTGCATGCACGAAGGCCCTTTGCAACTAAGTGTGTGAGCATGCCCAGTATGCTGTTGTGTAGATGGACACACAGGGTAGTCCAAACCGAGCCCTTGTGTGTTTAGACTCCGTCTGCATGCACAACAGCCCTTTGCAACTTCTAAGTGTGTGAGCATGCCCAGTACGCCGTTGTGTAGATCGACACACAGTACAGTCTGAACGGACGTGTATTACTAATCGTGTGGCCATGGCCAGTGACACCTTGTGTCGGTGATGTCCCTCTGTGCATGGGCATGGCCATTGACATCCTGTACAGCGATGGTGGTCTTCCAGGCAACAGATGTTGATTTTCAACGTCACGATGGATACCTACCGAGTACACACTGGTCGACTATCTTGGAGGGTGTACTGTCTGTGGCGCATCCCGTATCTATGTATTGTTGTTGTAGTGCTCCGTAAATCTTTAGTTGCCCTGATCACACCACTGCTGTGTGTTTGTCTCTGTCTACCATGGGACAGTAATATGTCTGTATGCTTTCAGACTGATCACTCTCTATACAACCCCTGTCGGCGTCCCTGTCTTTGCGGATGATGACACACACCTAGAAGTATGCCTCTGGGAGTGCTGTGTTCAGTAATCTTGGTAGCACATTCTGTAAATGCGTCATGCTGTAGTGTGATAGGGTAGGTAGGTGTATGTTCGACTCCCAAGCCTGCCAAGTGTGTGTGTGTGTGTGTGTGTGTGTGTGTGTGTGTGTGTGTGTGTGTGTGTGTGTGTGTGTGTGTGTGTGTGTGTGTGTGTGCGCACATGCTCCCGTCCACCTGGGGACTCAGTCATGCTTTTAGATGCCTCACACCACAGATATTTCCTACCGGCGCCTTTGCCTTTGCGGATGATGACACGCACCTAGAAGTATGCCACTGGGACTGCTGTGTTCAGTAATCTCGGTAGCGTGTTCTGTAAATGCGTCATGCTGTAGTGTGATAGGGTAGGTAGGTGTATGTTCGACTCCCAGGCCTGCCATGTGTGTGTGTGTGTGTGTGTATGTGTGTGTGTGTGTGTGTGTGCGTGCATGCTTCCGTCTGTCTGGGGACTCAGTCATACTTTTAGATGCCTCACACCACAGATATTTCCTACCGGCGCCTTTGCCTTTGCAGATGATGACACGTGCCTAGAAGTATGCCTCTGGGACTGCTGTGTTCAGTAATCTTGGTAGCGCATTCTGTAAATGCATCATGCTGTAGTGTGACAGGGTAGGTAGGTGTATGCTTGGCTCCCAGGCCTGCCAAGTGTGTGTGTGTGTGTGTTTCCAGCTGCATGACAACAGTACATTGCTTTTACAGTATTCATTCTCCATAACATCCGTGCGGAATCTTTGCCTTTGATGCTGCTGTCTGCAGGCTAGACGTATGCCTGTGTGAATGCTGTGATCTACTAATCACTGTAGCGTATTCTGTAAATGCATAATGCTGTTGTGTGGTACAGTGGTTACATCTGTGTTCTGCTCCCAACCCTGCCAAGTGTGTTGTGTGTGTGTTTATATCTATCTACATATATATATATATATATATATATATATATATATATATATATATATATATATATATATATATATTGTATATAGACATGTATGTTGAGATTATCACTCTTGAATGTGCTGCATTATCTGTACGTGATCACCTTGGATGTATGTACATCTGCTATGGCTCTGTGATAGTGCACATACTGTGTGCTGTAGTGATCCTGGGTTATACTTGTGTAAAGACCGGTTATTGTGTTGCTGGGTATTACAAGGGGCATTGGAAACAATGTTAGTACAGCACCTTTGAATGGTCGTGTGCACATCTCGGCAACAGTCAGCAGTGGTTATTACTTTTGAGGGTGAGTATGGCTCATATACGTATGTATTAACTGACAATACTATGCAACTCAGGTTAACATTACTGACTCCTGTTTATCCACAGGTTGTGGTACAGATCCCAGGACTGTATGTGTATACATTGACAGGTGCAGGACTGGGTTAGTGTTGGATGCATGGAGGGGTGTCCATGGCCAGTAATGATGATCTGTACAGCCTGGCAGGTATGGTTTGTGACTGTCCCACAACCTCCTGTATATGGCTGACACATGCTGTACCTCTGTATATGCAGACACACACACTTACCACAAACAGCTAGGGCTATCACATACACACACCCATTGCATCACCATTGGGCCATGCAATAACCGTTGTCCCACACACACACACACACACACACACACACACACACACACACACACACACACACACACACACACACACACACACACACACCTACATGTAGATTGGATGGCTCAATGACAGCTCTGGAAATGTGACACCACACCCTGTGCATATGATGTCACCTGTGCCACCACCTGTGATGTGTAACATTGATGCAGGATCAGACTAACCTGGTGCTGATGCACACAGTGGCTTTATACCACTGTATTGATGTTAGAATGTTGTTAACACAAAGTGTGATATCCTTCTAGGTGTATATCAGCAGGCATGATGCATTGCAGCTATGACTATCAATGTAGCATAGTTTACAGCACTGTTAATTCTGATGATGTATTCTCCATCCATGTGCCATTTCACTGATGTGTGTAGTATTGGCAGCATGTGTTTCTGAGTGTGCAGTACATGTGTGTAGTACACATTTATACATGCTTACAAATGCTTACACTGGCATACACGACATTACACGGGCTTCAACATTCGTACACTAGCCTACTCATTCTTCAATGCATGCACATAGTTACTCAGGCTTACTGGCGTGCACAGGCGCGGACACACAGTAGGCAGGTTTGCAGGAAACATCGGTGGTATCCATGGCATACACCATCAGTCTCCTGACTTTCCCCAGGATAGATCATAACACGCCTCTTACACTGATGAGTACTGACAGCAAACATGTAACACTGCTTCAGTAAGATTACAGTGTTTTATACATACACACTCATGTTGTCACCTATCTTCTACTCTAATAGTCCCCTTATCCTACACTACACTGTAGAGGCTTGGCCCATATGGCATGACATATTGTGATTCACTATCCTCAGCCTCACTTGCATAAGATTGCCTACAAATGCTTGGTTACATCTCTGACAGAGCGCTTCCACACATAACAACCAGTAAGCAGTAGCCATGTTGTCTCCAGCTTGCCATTCATCTGCATGGCATACTAACATCTAACTAAACCTACATTTTGTATGTATATTATACATATTTGACTTGTTTTGAAGCACAGCGCGTTCTTGTGCCGCTGCGTTACGCTTCCATACCGGAGGTCGGGGGAGGACAACTACAGTTTTATTGATATCCAATGGAAAATAATGCCACTGGCCTTATATTTGGACATTGGCATGCTTCTTTAACTGTATTCATACTGTATTTGCAGCTGTCATTGCTCCATTTAGCAATGTGCAGAACATTACTCGCTTAACATCTGGGTGCATTTCTGCACATAACTCTGCTCTTGCATGGGCAGCTTACTGTTTCATGTATCGCATATTTACATTATTTGCATAGCTTTCACATATAAATGGGGTATGTTGCATATCCCAACATTGTCTGTGCAACGTTCGTGTTACGGGCGGTCTTACACACCGCTACAGGAGTTTGCTGAATAGCTTGGCAGACATCTTTCCTTGCTCTACTCTCACTCTACTAGTACACGCCGGAGGCTTCGTGTATCATGGCCTAGGCTTTGCTGTGTGCTATGTCTATTTGTGGTGTGTGCATGGCTGTGGGTATGTTGTGACCTGCTATGTCTGGCATTTCTACAGAGCAGCTCCCACTGTCATCATTTGTATAGGTGACAGCCCTATAGATACTTTATATAGACTGCTGTGTCATTTGACATGTCAGCACATACCTGCGGTCAATACTGAACTTCCTACTGCAGCGCTTTACATACCTTCTTTGTTATCTTGCAGTCGATAATACTGTTTCCTCTGATATGTATCTGTTTCTGATACAGGATATCATTTTCTTACACCAATACACACAATATATGGCGGCAGCACAGGCCAGATTCCATTGCATTCCTATTGCAGGAAACACCCACCCAGAGGGTTGTATTCCTCACAAAGGCCAACAGGTGCTTATCCACACTTATTATTCTATCATGTACCTTATGTGTTCGCCGGTATTTGCACTTCCGTCAGTGGCAGAACTCACGTGCGAGTATGGGGGACTGGACACTGTATCGGGGACACTGCATGACACCCTGAGGGACACATTTTGTTTGATTCTATTAACCTTCCACATTGACTTTCACAGGGCATACGTTGTCATTCACATTTGTCGAGGTACATGCTTTTGACTTGTACATGTTTTGTCATTTGTCCTGACGTCTTTCTTCTCACCTGTCCACCTAGTATCACTAGTTCTGTACATTTATTTAGGATGGGTTACCTTCATACCTCTCACCTGTACACATTATGGGTAAATGTCCCGAGGTTTGACCTATGATTTTGTTACTTTTTTCATAATAATGTGCCTTTCTGGTAAATTACTGGCAAGGCATTAAGGACTGCGAAGTTAGATAATAATGACTGACATTTGTATTTCATAGGTTCATAGGTTCATACTAGGCTATCTGCCCTGGGGCAATTACAAGCCTAGCCCGATTTTGTTTGGCTTATGCCACCCCTTGATTTAAGTATACTGTGCCCTTTTTAAGGTTTAGTTTACTGTGCCTCTGTCTAATAGTGACACAGAAGTAATCCCCGGGACAAACCTACAATCCCCCATCCACTCATCAAGATTCTTCTTGAAGAGATTCAGTGAGGTGCTCTGCCTAACATGAATTGGAATTCTATTCCAGAGCGAAGGGAGCCTCTGGGTTATGAATCTGTCCCTCCAGCAAGTTCTATTTATTTCTGTGCTGAGGTTCAAGTCCCTCGAGCGTGTGGCTCTAAGGGATTTAGATTTACTGAGGTGGAGCATGTCCATTAATTCTGGATTGGACATAGCTTTATATGTCAGGCATAGATCGCCTCGAAGTAGGCGGTATGCAACTGAGTAGAGCTGGAGTTTTTTTAACTGAGCAGCATATGGCATCTGCTTGAGTCCCTTGATCCTCTTGGTGAGGTACTTTTGGGGTCTTTCTAATTGCTGCAGGTGTCGGGTAAGGTACATCCCAAAAGGGGCATTATATTCTATGATAGGCCTGATGAGGGATGAATAAAGGGGCATGATTACCTCTCTTGATCTAGATGTGAATCCTTTCATGATGAGGTGGGCTATGTAGAAGATCTTTCTAACCACTTTGTCAATGTGGTTGTCAAAGGAGAGATTGCTATCAACTTGGGTCCCCAGATCCCTAATTACTTTCTCTGTACTTAATGGGTTACCGCCTATGTGGTAATTTGTGGGCACATTGTTTTTGCCAAAGGGTATGACTATGCACTTTTTGGCATTTAGCTTTAGACCATGGCTCTGGCACCAGTTATCCATCTGTGAGACCTTTTTGAAGGATGTTTGTGTCAGCTGGAGAGTCGATTATGGCGCCCAGTTTGCAGTCATCTGCGAACTTGGTGAGCCATAGTCCTCCCATGTTAGCCTGTACCTCGGAAAAGTATATACCGAACAAGAGCGGTCCCAGGACAGAACCTTGTGGGATGCCACTTGTGACTGGTTTCGAGTCTGACATGGCTCCAGCAGCTCTCACTCTGTGGGTTCTGTCTTTGAGCCAGTTTGCGACCCATCTTGTGACATAGGGGTTTATATTTAAGCTGGATAGCTTATCTATGATGCCCGAGTGGGGTATTGTGTCAAATGCCTTTGCTAGGTCCAGATAGGCTGTGTGGACTACCTTCCCTTCATCTATGGCTTTGGTAACTGTTTCAAAAGAAGTCAACCAGGTTCAAAAGGCGGTATCTCCTCTTGACGAAGCCGAATTGGGTAGGATCTAGTGTCTGTAGGTCCCCAATGTCTTTGTTTATGAGCTCCATGATGATCCTCTCCATAGCCTTGCAGACTAGGCTAGTCAGGCTTATGGGGCGATAGTTTCCAGGGTCCGTAGAGGCTCCACCTTTGTGGAGTGGGACCACTGTTGCTGTACACCATTCTGTGGGCACATATCCTGTAGTGAGGCTGAGATTGTACAGCTGTTTTATTTGTGGGGTTAGTTCTTCTTGGAGTTCATGTAGGACACAACCCGGGACGCCATCTGGTCCCATGGAAGCAGTGTTTTTTGCTTTGGAGAGGGAAGCCTTCACCTGAGCATCAGAGATGTTTGGGAGGCAGCCCTCTGTTGGGATAGATACTTGCTCTTTTGGGGGGGAGGGGGTGGAGAAGTTTACACTGAACCTGTCTGTCAGGATATTGGCGATGTCTGTGGGTTCAGTGTATTTTTTGTCGCTTAGAATCAACTCAGAACAAGTCTGGGAGTTGCATCCCAGGTTCCTAACATAACTGAAAAAAGCCTTATGATTGTCTTTAGTGTCATGTGCAATTTTTCTCTCGAAGCTGGCCTTGGAGGATTTTATGAGGGATCGTAATTTTTTGCTAGTACTGATCAGAGCTGCCTTCCCTATTAGGGATTTTGCTCTATCATGTAGTAGCTTCCTCCTTCTGTTGTACAGTTTATTTATGGCTGGGGTCCACCAGACTGGACGCCTGCCTTTGGATGATTGGGTCTTGGTTTTGTTTGGGATAGCATGATCCATGCATTCCTGGAGATGTCCGTAGAATTTGTTTATATAGGATTCTGCAGTTTGGGCCGTAGTTTCCACTGGCCCTGGGGCCTTGAAGGATTCCACTTCGGTTTTGAGAAGTGAGAAGTTCGCTTTTGAGAAGTTTTTCACTGTGGTTTTCTGGGTTGGGGTTGGGGTCGGGATGTGGATATCCAGTGAAATTAATTTATGGTCTGATCTTACCAATGAGGGATATACTTCTGGTATGGAGCATAGAGTACCCATGTTGGTAATGATCAGGTCTAGTATGTTATGCCCTCTTGTGGGAGTGGTGACTAGTTGTTCCATAACATTTGAGTTTATAATTTCCAGGAACCTTTGGGCTAAGGTGCTGGGGCTTGAGTAGTGCTCCCAGTCTATGTTTGGGTAGTTGAAGTTGCCCAATATAATGGTGTTCGGAGAGATCTTCATGTTCTCCAATGTTTTCAGGAAAGCCGAGTGGGATTCCTGACTTTGAGAGGGTGGTCTGTAGGATGCTATAAACTGAAAAGCAGTCTTGCCCACTGTTAGTTGCACATGGATGATCTCCGATACTTCGTGCAATGCCACTAACCTGGAGGTGTGGACATCCTTGATAAATATGGAAACTCCCCCTCCTTTTGTGGTTCGGTCTGGGTTTTGAGGCTGAAAAGCATGATGTGAGGTATAACCTGGTAGTGCTGGGGTGCTCTCTGGAGCCTTGAACCAGGTTTCTGTCACTGCACAGATATCGATGTTCTCCATACTGAGGAGAGCTTCGAGTGCGTGCATCTTGAGGTTAAGACTTCTGGCATTTAGCAGCATTACCCTTAGTTTCTTGTTCCTTGTGCTGTCTATGGAGGAGGGTTTGACTTTTGAGCCTTGCCTAAAAAAGGTACTATGGGGGTGGCAAGAGCCTTTGCCAATATCCGAAAGCTCAGTGGTGACAGGTGCAAGCCGTCCCTAGCGAAGCAACGTGGCTTGTTGAGCATGTCATCCCAGGCTGACAGACACTGGATCCCCTTTGAATGACACCAAAATTTTAGCCAATTGTTAAAATCAATCATTTTGTCTTTGTACTGTGGCATCATTCTAGGTGAGGGTAAGATGCTGCTCAAGGTCAGGGTCATACCGGCCTGGGCTACATGATCAGAGAGCTCCTCTATGTCTCTTTTCATGTAGTCCAGGGAGGTACGTCTCAGGTTATTCACACCAGCATGTACGATGACTGAGTCATATCTGTATTTGCTTTGGAGTGACCTGAGTGCTTGCGTTATGTGGCGGATCCTAGCACCCAACAGGCAGCTCACTGTGACCTTCTCTTTGTTCAGCCTGGTGAGCGGGACGTCAGTGTGTCTGACAATAGAGTCACCTATTACAAGAGTATCAGGTGTGTTATTCAGCCTTAAGGGCTGTGGCTGCTTGGCACACTGACTTTGTGGGCTATGTGTTGTGTGTGTTTTGTTTTGGGGTAGTGTTTGCTTGGATGTCTGCTTTGGAGGTCTCTGTTGCTTAGGTAGATTTTTATTTAGAGCCTCTGAGTATGTTTTTGTGTATTTATGTGTTTGGTTCGCTGATGTGGTGGGACTATGTGATACTGGAATTGTGTTGTGTGAGGTTACCTTCTCCTCCTGACTGGTTTCACCAGTTTTGAGATGAGAGAGCTCAGCCTCCAGTTTGGCTATATGGTTACATCTCTCACATATATTTGAACCTGTTTGGATGAGGAGAGGGTTGTCCTTGGACATGAGACAGTTGTAACATTAAACCAAATAAAAAGAGATGAAAGTGAGCTGCCTTCACAAAAAACATACAATGTGTTCACTCTGCAGACCAAATGAGGGTATGAGACCCAAACAATGCAATTCCAAATGGAAATGAAATAGTAGAATTAATCCAAGAATAAATGTAGCTGGTTTATTAACGCTTGTAAACAACAAAACTGCGTTTTCGAACTTCTTATCAGAAATTGTGTTCGTTCTGAGGAAGAAGTTCGAAAACGCAGTTTTGTTGTTTACAAGCGTTAATAAACCAGCTACATTTATTCTTGGATTAATTCTACTATTTCATTTCCATTTGGAATTGCATTGTTTGGGTCTCATACCCTCATTTGGTCTGCAGAGTGAACACATTGTATGACAGTTGTAACATTGCCTCATGATTCTCATATTCACCAGCTGGACTGGAGAGGAAACCATTGACTGGCCTTTGGAAAATGCTAGAGTAATATAGGGAAACTGAATTAAGACGGACCAATAGGGGTCAAGGTAATCGTAGAGAGTATAAGAGTAAGTAGTGCTTATGGTTTAATAGTGCTAACTTGTAAGATTACTTATTTGGACCAGTGAAGGGCCTTAGAATGAGAATATGGTGTTTAATTTGAGAGATAGAGCAGTTCTAAGGGAAAAACTGAAGAGCAGACTTTGTGGAGCCAGGAATAGTTTAAACCCAATTAGGCGGCGCTGCCTGTTGTTGCGCTATGCACAAAAACGCGCAAAACCGCGCAAAATAGGGTTTTAAGAGAGGGAGATCAAGGAGTTTGGAATTGACCCAAAATGGCCAATAAAACTACAGTTTCAAGGCAGTAACCACTCCCACAGGGGCAGGCAGGCTGCTCAATGTTTATCACTGCCACTGATGAACAGAGAGACTTCCCTTTAGCCCAAGCAAAAAATGGCCTCCAAGAAACTTACAAACAGTTCAGAACAGCAAGCCTGTAACTGAACTTTTTTAAATCTCAGAAAAGTGGGAAAAAAGCAATTTTTTTTGTTTTTTTAAAGATAGCAGAGGTTCACAAGTATCAACAAGTTATAACAGTGCAGTAAATGACCCCACACTTGAGTGCTAGGCCAGAGACAGATAAAATGCAAGTTTTAAGAAAAAAAGATTTTAAAAATATAACCCTCATATCATTCGTACTCCTGACTACACCATTATTATATCAATGTTCTGACTTTGTCTGGGGTATATTTAATATAGTCCCTATTTGTATTTCATGTACTATGCCTTTGTCCAGCTGTCTTATTCTGAAAGGTTGGAAGGTATGGTTACCATCTTGGTTGTACGCATGTCCATCCATGATAATCACCTACATGACACTGATATAAGTCCCTACGTCATCCCCCAATGGTTTACACAATATCCAGTAGATGGGTTCAACCTTTTTGGAGAATATAGGTGTGTGCTATACCCACATAGGTATATTGATCACTCCCATGGGGCGGACCTAATAAAGCTGTGCCAACCAACACCTAGGCCCATTTCTGCATACCCATGATTCCCATACCTGACACCCTTCCACAGTACTCATTAGACATATTTAATGTGAGTGATAATAAAGTATGAAGACACTTCTAAGCACTCTCCACTCTCCGGATATCAGGTCATATGTCATACATTCTATCGACCCATGTGTTATTACCCTTGCACCTGCTACTGTTGCATGTACAGCTATATCGTAGTTGCAGCTGTGACTCCTTTGCTTCGATGATTATTGGACACACTTAGTACAGGATCAATTTTTGGGGTCCTGCAAAGGACACCTATATCCATGTTTAAAGTGTAGAACTTGCAGGTCTGTCACACTGGTACTTTCCGGCCAATGGTTTGGAAAGCAGCAGTGTATTCACCTTTCATGCATGTCTGTCTGTCTATCCATAATAGCTATACCATGACCTATTTATGTACATGTGTTATATCTACAAGGACATATGTTTGTTTGTTGTGTATATATCTATTAATGTATCGTGTGTGTATAGAAATATATATGCACAGGAAATAGCCTTGATGTTTGAATCTAGGGGCTATAACGAAGAGAAAATAAATGAGAGCTTGCAAAAAATATTTGGTGATAAGCGAAATGTAAAGACAGTGAAAGGAGACATACAAAGAGGAAGGAAATTAAGGGTAAATGAGACAACATCAGAAGAAGAGAATTTATTCTTTGTTACTAAATACACTTCTTTTTCACATAGAATGACAGGGGTGATAAGAGAATATTGGAAACAAGTAAGAAGAAATGTACAGTCATTGTCGCAAATAGAGCTGAAAATTTCTTATCAAAGGGGAAGAAACCTTAAGGATTTTTTAGTGCAAGCAAAATATAAAAAGCCAAAAGATAAGATGTTAAAAAATGTAGAAACAAAGGGGACTTTTCCATGTGGAAAATGTACCATGTGTCAGGATGTTACAACAAAAGTAGAAAGCATAGGTGAAAAGAAGTTTGAAACACAGGGTAGATATTCTTGTTTGAGTAAAGGTGTTATCTATGCGATAGTTTGTCCGTGCAATAAATATTATATAGGGGAAACAAAACGATCATTGGCTGATAGAATAAAAGAACATGTGAGAGATGTTAAGAAAGAGAAAATCATGAGTCCTGTAGCAGAACATTTTAATAAAGAACATAATGGTGAATTAAACACCATGAAAGTAACCATATTGGAACAAGTAATATTACAATATGAAAATGCGGAGTTATTAAAATATATATTGAGACGAAAGGAGTCTATCCTTATAATGAAATATAACACATTGTCACCAAAAGGATTAAATAAAGAATGTAATTGGCAGTGTTTTTTATGATTTTTTAACTGTGACTTTAAAAGTATATTAGAATGAGTTTTAATTGATTAATTGAGAAGCATTTGAATTGAATATAAAAGAATTGTATTTTAGGAATGAAAGTTTTACTCTGTAAAGGCGAAGGCCGAGGCGATAGAGAATTCTTGTTCTTACAAAAAATAACAGTGTTTGCTTGGAAAGTGGAGCTGTTTTTCACAGGTCATTTCTTTGGTCGTTATATAAATTTACATAGCTTCTGAGTTGTTATTATAATATGTCCATATACGTCTGTACATTCCTCATTTCATAACTTTCTTTGGTTTAAGTCTGTGGATATATGTGTATACACAGATATATATATCCATATCATACCTTTCAACTGTACAGATTTTCGCAGAATGTACAGATGTTTGCCTCTTATCTTTGGTCTGTTTTTCATAACCTTGTGGCTATCTGGCAAATCAGTGGCATATCATTAAAGACTGACGGAAAATAATGACAAGCATTTGACCTTACGACTTCATACCCTTCTGAGAATCCATGCTAGTGAAACACCTGTTATTCTATCCACTTTCTATGTTTGTTAGGGCAATATCTGGGAATTGTCCCTATTTGTACCAGTTGTTTTCATGGCTTTGTCCGGTTTCTTACTTTACGAGGTTAACAGGTATGAGCCATATATATATATATAAAACGTGGAGAAAACAGCATTCATTTGCTATGCTGTGAGCGGATTACACACGCGCAGGTGCACTTGCATATCCTTATTGTGGGTTACATATGTTTAATAAATATTTGTGCTTACGCGGCCTTTCCTAATTGTGACCATAACAGTTACATATTTGTATTCCGGTTTACAGACATATGCGAAACACACGTTTACCTTTACATATTTAAATGTGTTTATGGCACACACGCATTCATTACACTTTAAATGTATATGTGCTGTGGTCGTAGTTCAACCGGGACTGCATTCATGTTGGCCGGATGCTGGAACCACTATTCTATTGGTGTTCTGCCTCATTGATATGCATACCCATAGTACTTAGCTACATCAACATACACCTCACCGCTTCACTTACAACACAGGCATCCATTCTCCTGCTGGGAAAAATGCGGTACTACATATTACACATTCCCTATTGCCTACTACTGTGGACCCCAGCTGCATTGTTAATCACTCCAAGGATATGCAGAACACCAAGGCTTATAGTCCTGGCACATACAGGTCTTTGATTGTCAGGGTGTTCATGTAGTGATCTGGGATTAGGCTTGTCTGCCTGGTGAACGGAACTTCCCTGACCGAGTTCAGATGTCAGATGAAGCACATGGGCAGGGGGTTTCTCCCTATTATGAATTTTTACCTGTGTTTACAGACACAGGTGTTTGGGCACCTGTCAGCAGCTTATTCTGTTGGCAATAATGGGTGGGGTTGTTGCAGTCCATAATCCACGGTGAGGGGTGTTCCCATTCACATTTGACTATTTCCTGTATTCAGTCACACGTGGATTATTATTTTGGGCATGAAGTGTCCACAGGTATGCAGTTGTACATTACACAAATGTGAAAGGTTGTTACTGTAAATATGTACGGAGTGGACCTCTGTAATACGCTGTTGTGTTCTGGCACAGCAGTAGCTAATCATTAAAGACTGAATTTGGAACATGATGACAAACAGTTGGGTTTCAGACTTTTCATACTCTTCAGAACATTAATGCCAATGTGCAAACTGTTATTCTATCAGATTTCTATGTTTCTAAGAGCTATCTTTACAAATTGTCCCTACCTTTGGGCCTTTGTCTCACATTTATTCACGGCTCTGTCCAGATATCTTGCTCACACAGGTTGACAGGTATGGTTGGTCACGCCTGCACACAGTAAGTGTCCCTCACACTTGATCAGGGTTATCCTGCTTACGTCAGTGTCATCATCACCCTTATGCCATTTGCCACTATGCGAATGTGTGCAATATATTCTCCTGCCTATTTGTGTCGGGACACGTGCATCACGGGAAGGTGTTTTATCCTGGGTAGTAGGTTATGCATGACCACTTCAGGCTGGATAGTGTCATGGACCTCTACTGCACATTCTGACTTGTGTCCAGATATCTACAAGATTGGACATCGTGTCTTCATACCCATTCTACTATTTACACAGGTTAGTTATCCCATGAGGGATATCCCAAAAATTTGACAAGACCAAAACAAGACAGATTCCGAAGAATTTTGTGGCTTTACGAAAATGTGCAGGGGGTTTTACATGCAAAGGATACATGGTTTGCAATCCTGAAACTGCCTAGGGTGACACTACCTACTATATATGCATAGGGGTCGCTATGTGTAGCTGTGTCTGCAACGAACCAGTAGGCCAAGTACGGCTGGATTTGGTGGATGTTCTGGTATGGGAGCGGGTTTTGTGATGTGGAGGGGATGCTGGGTAGGCCATTATGCATCCAGGTGTGTTGCATTTGTTATGACCTGTTCCATCAGGACCAATCTGTGGGTATGTGCCGGTGACATATCTATACATTTATATCGCACATTTACATATTCATATGTTTGTGGGATTGTGTTCTACACTATGGCCTGTCTGCTTGTCTTGCAGCTGTTTCTACATGTGTTTGTGTTTCTTTCAGCTTCACTCGCTGCCCCCTCGTACACCTCTGGTTCACCTTTTCTGCATATGACACAGTATCGCCTTGGAGGATTTTACCATTACCCATCCACCCCTCACACGCAAATTCCTCAAACCCTATAGATCACTACTTTGGTTGTTGGCCCATGACACGGCCAGAGTAACACATTGAATACCCTACATGTGTCAGGTACCTTTATGGTTGTGTGGACTACCCTGCCATGTTTGCTTTCCACATGCTATACCTCACGCACATAGGTACATGCCCATACTTAACTTTCATTACTTGGTTGGTATACCCGGGTACTACCCATTTGACCGTGTCACATACAAGTTTGGCTTATACCGCTGACTTCTGGATTTTGCCAGCCTGTTGTACTCATTGGTAGGATAGCACCTTTTCCTATGTCCAAGCTATTCCTTATACATATCCGACTGTTGTGGACAATGCCTCCCCACAGTCGACGGTAGGGTTTCCACCTTTTCAATTGGCCACAGTGTGACATTTGCGGTGAACACATCACATTTTACAGGCCGACACATACCCATGGTCAGTTTGGCAGATAGAACTTACAATTCTTGCCTATATCTAAGCTTATTCTTGTAGCATTTTGGTGGCTTATTCTGTTTCTTATGACATTTATGTAATATACGTACAGAGAAACTCTTTAATGCAACTATTACATAACGTCTAAGGAATAATTATGTCCTATAATCTCTGGACATTTGCCATTTTTACAAGTTTGTGTCAGGACACATCTGCCCACAGAGGGACTGTCGCTCGCAAACTGGGACAGGTGGTAATCTTAGTCGACGTTATGGATCATACTGTTCTTTTCAGCCTACATGTGTCCTTATTGTTGTAGCTGTTTATATGCTCCTTCTGTTTCGTTTACATGCGTATTCTATTTCCTATCACATTTGGCATGTGAAATGTGGACATAAATCTACATTTCTCCTCGTGTATTTTGTTATGGACACATCTGCCCAGCTATGTACCCTCCCCTCACATTATGGGTCAGCTGGTGACCCTCTCCATTGGGCTGGACGTACCTACTGGCAGCGTGCTAACATATGATGTGTTTCACTTCCACATGGTATAGCTATCTACACTACGTTGGACTACGGGCACACGGTTTTCCATGTCATTTGTTCAAGGGTTAGGGACCCGTTATTCCCTATCGTGCATTTGTGTTTGCTTATTCATTTTCTGATCGCAGGAACTATCTTGTATGCTTTGCATACGTTTCAGTATCCACGGACACTGAAAGGTGCGATTACTATTGCAGGTGGAATATAATATTCAGCAGTTTAGGTTGCTCATCGACAGCCGACATTGACACGCCTCCGTGCAAAACTTCGATACGCCCCATGCACATGCGCACGTTTCCTATGCACGTGGCTGTGGCGGCTGCGCGCCTTCATTAATATGCATATGGCGCTACTACTCCATATATATGCCGCATGGCCGGCACAAGCCTTATGCCGGCCTTGCGCCGAGCTTCATGAATCCCGGGGAGTAAGTTCTGTGCCATGTAGAATATAAGCACTGTCCGTGTTATGCATAATATAATTTTAACTTAAATAATAAAGAAATCAGTACTTAAAGTGTTTACATTAGGTATCTCTATCACATTATTTCATAGCTTTCAGCTGTCTTATATTTTGCAGAAAGTGTATAATTTTGCCCCATAGTTTTGTCCTGTCCCTTCTAAAAATTGTTGATTTTCTGGTAAATCACCTAGGATTACAGTCAGTCAGTAATTCATAACCTTTCTTCTTATTATTGATGTAAAACTTGTTGTATTAATTTTTCTAAGTGAGTAAGAGTAAATATCCATCTGACCTGTCACAGACAGCTACAAATCATCTTATACACTGTTGATATGCTTGTTTACAGATCAAGCCCTAAACTCAAAACTATCGAAAGTCAGCTACAGCATGACTTATTAGAACTAAGTAGCTGTCTCACAAATAAAAAAACTCACATTCAACCTTGAAAAAATGAAAGTAATAATCTTTGGGACAAACAAAAGGCTTTCTAAATGCCCCAACGCTTTCCATATCAAAGACCAATTCAACAATTCATTGAAACCATCTCACATTTCAGATAGCTGGGTATCTGCTTAAATCAATGTCTCAACTTTCACATGCACATTATAAATGTGAGAGGTAAAATCAGCTACCTCCTTTTCTGGGCACAAGAAAATTTCACTTTTTTATGCGCCAGAGCTAGCATAGAAAAAGGGAGTGCTAGTCACACAGCAAGAATATTGTTTACAAGTGTTTGTCAGGGCCTCCAGTAGAAACATCACTACACTGCAAACTCTTGGCAACAAAATTTGCAGTATCATAACCATCTTACCCCAACAGGAACATCATTGTGACACACATTCTGCATACATACCTCTCAACCTCTAACTGCAAAAAATCTATACAAAGCCAAAAATAATGGGGGGGGGGGGCAAAATCAGAGCCGGATATGAAATAGTGCTAAACATTGCTAGTTCCTTGAGAAACACGTTTTTGTATTAGCATGCATATTCTAAAAGATATGAAGTCTGAAACTCAAATGTATGACTGTATTTAGTATCTTCAATCCCAAGTGATTTGACAGAAAAACAACATTTATGAAGAACAGACACAAATGCGAGGCAAAAGTCTGTACATTCTGTGAAAATCTGGACAGTTGAAAAGTATTATGTCTCCAAAGCAAAATAATGTCACATTACAAGGAGAATTAATCTCCTTCTAGGCTGTCTCCTATATAAACTACTCCACCAGGAAATACCATCACCTCTCACCATGAGACTCATTGCTTCCACCTCAATTTATAACCTCAGGAATCATTCCAGCTCTACACTGTCACTTCAGACTTTATTAGCTTAACCCCATTGCTCAGGCAAGAATGCCTCAGTACTTACATCTAAACTCTTGCAATCCTTCCCACCTTATATCACAGAAATTCCCACTTAAAAATTTCAATCTCAATTCAAGTATTTTTCTCAAACAAAACAACTGCAAGTGCTGCAACACAGAACATGTTACTTAATTTCAACTCCCATAACCTCCACCATTCTGCCTTACATCTCTCAGCTGTTACTTCATCCTAACCTCTGAAATATCTCGTTTATAAATATAACAACCATTAAACTATACTTTTAATTTATAGACTCATAGGTTCACAGGTAAGTAGTAGGCTAGCTGTCCTTGTGGGCCATTTTAAGCCTAACCAATTTCCCTTTTGGCGCATCAATTAACCTATCCCATTTGGTGTTTGACTGGCCTTATCTAGCCCGTGGTCATCTTCATCATCAACCCCATCAATCACCTTTTTAAGCCATTTTTCTACATGGGGTCAGGGTATTGTGTCAACTGTTGCCATATATCTCTGTTCAATACCTCTCTTCTACTTTCTTTGACACTCATATCTGACTGTTGTAGGTCTTCTCTCACACAATCCATCCACCTCTTTGCAGGATGCTCGCATTTCTTCTTCCCTTCTTCCTGTCTGTCCCATATCTTCTTCACCGGATTGTCTTATGCTTTTCTGCACATGTGCCCAAACCACCATTATCAGGTCTTTCTGACATTTTCTGCAATTTGAGCTATTTTGGTTTCTGCTATGCCCTCATTTCTTCGTCTACCTGCCTACCAGCCATCTCAGGCACATAAGCTCCATCACCTCTAGCTTCCTCAATTGCTCTGCCTTTACTGCCTAGGTTTCTGTACTATACAGCAGCACAGGTCACAACACTGTTTTGTACAGCTTACTTTTCAGCTTCTTTGGTGTTCTTCTGTCATGTACTAACCTTGACACTCTGCGCCAGTTGGTGGCAGCCCCCTGATTCTTGCTTTGACCTGGTCATTCAGACTTCCCTTCTCCTCAATCATCCTTCCCAGATATTTGAAGCTGTTAACCTGTTCCACTATTTTTCCTTCTAGTTCATTTCTCAGTTTCTTCAGATTTACCCATTTGCTGCCATTAAGAACTGTCTTATCTGTACTCACTTTCATCTCTTGTACCTTAATTTTTACATTCCTTTCCCCGATCTTTTGTTGAAGTTTTTTTAGTTCTTTTCAGAGTCTTTCTGTAATGTCATATTGCCTGCATACAGCAACTTTGTTGATCTGTCCCCTCTGAGCTGTTTGTTAATGTAGTCCATCATCAGTATGAACAGCAGTGGGCTCAGAGATGAACCCTGATGCACACCCACTGTCACTGGGATCCTTTCACTGAGACTGAACACAGTTCGTACCTGAGTCATTGGGTCCTTCTACACAGCCTACACTAATTCTACAAATATTTCTGGGACTTCAAACCATTGCAAGATTGCCTAAATCAGCTTTTATGAGACCTTGTCATATGCATTGTCTAAGTCTAGGAATGTCAGCTTGGACTCTTTCCTCATCTCTAACTTCTTCTCAACTATCTGTCTCACTGCAAACATCGGGTGGGTTACGCTGCATCTGAATCTGAACTGCTCATCTTAATTTCTAATACTTTGCATATTCATTTGTCAATCACCATCTCCAGAATTTCTTGTAGTGTGACAGGAGTTTGATACCTCTGTATTGCCCACAGTTGTGCATGTCCAGTCATTTGGGATAAGCTTTTCTCTCCACACTGCTATGAGTACCCTCAGATGTCATTTCTCCCCTCTCTCATCTTGTATCTTTATCATATCTGTTGTGACCTCATCTAACCTGCTGCTTTCCCTGACATAATTTTCCTTGTTGTTGTTCTTACTTCTTCTATGGTGGGCTCCTCTTCTTCTTATTTCGTTGTTGGCTGTGTTTATGGCAGTACAGCTTCCATGGAGTTTTCCTCATTCTGAAGTTGTTGGAAATACTCCTTCCATCTGCTTTGATGTCCACTGGACTGGTGAGCATGTTTTCGCTGGCATCCCTTATGAAGGGTGCCTGGCTGTCTTCTTTATCTTTTAGTCATTGTCTTGCAACCTGAAATAGTTTCTTTGTGCCATCTACTGAGACACTCCAGAGTGCCTCTGATGCCTTATTCTTTGCTATTGCAACTCCTCTCCTGGGCTCTCTGTTAGCCAAGGTCTTCAGTCTAGCCCCTGTTGACTTTAGAGCCTTCTATGACCACTGCATGCAACAGAGTGTGGCAACCAGTGGTTTATGCTGTGGGCTGACTGTTTCACTTGGGATGACTTTGCAATCACTAATTTCACTCCACTGTTCTTTCTTTACTAGCAGAAATCTACTTGAGTTGCATGTTGATCACTCTTGTACACAATCTTGTGACTGTCTGTATTGCTGAGCTATGTGTTAGCCACCATCAAGCCATTTGCCAGAGAGAAGTATAAAATGGCCTGTCCTTTATTCCTGTCACCCCACCCATGTGGACCCAGGCAATTCTCATACTCTGTGTGACATCTCCTTTCTGGGCCAGTAATCAAAGAGCCTGAATCATTATCACTAACACTGGAGAGGGATGTTCATCTATAGCATCTGGAAGCCATAAAACCGCAAAACACTCCCACTCTTCCTACAGGTGCTAATAAACCATTCTCTGGCACAGACTTTTAGCCTCTGCCTACAATCAGAACTGTAAGATGCAATCTTTATGGTCTAAACCAGGTAATTTAATTTCAGGATATTTTTCTAAAAGTTAGATGGGGCTGAGCTTAACCACTTCTCTTCCAGTATCCTATGTTAAAAATATACATTTAATCAGTTACAATACAGTCAGGGCCCACAGTTGGTACATTTTTAACCCAAGCCGCTTTACAAATAAATTTTTCATCACAAGCATCTGTACAAATCAGTTTGATATACAAATGACATATAATTCTTTACAGAATTCCAGCTAGCTATGCTGGCTTATGTTACATATCCACTGCCCTACTTATCCTGGCATAGTTGGCAATATGTCACATTGTCACATCTCTCCATTTGAAGACTCAAGCTCATTTTTCAAGTCACCCTTGAGAAACTTTGCTTCAGAGAAATGAGTCTGTCTGGGAATGCATTAACTCATGTCCTGTCTTGAGGACTCATCTGCATTTGCATTGCTAACTCCACTGTGGTGCTGCACTGTCATATTATATCCCTGCAGCCCTAGGCTCACCTTAATAACTTGGCTTTTGTTGCTGGCTGGTTCAATGTAGCCCTATTAAGGGATTGTGGTCTGAACTACTGTGAATTTTCTCCCATACAAATAGGGTTGAAGATTATCATAAGATTATAGGAAATTACTAGGCTAATGGGCCTGGGGCCCTTACAAGCCTAGCCAAGAGTTTATCCCAAAAAAGAAACCTCAGTCAGCATCTGTCACCTCTGTCAGTGAGGGGCAAAGGTGGAACCCCTGGGACAAATCTGTGGTTTCCGATCCACTCATCAAGGTTGCACTTGAAGAGGGTCAGTGAGGTCCTCTGTTTGACATGTATGGGAAGTCTATTCCAGAGATGAGTTAGCCTCTGGGAGACAAACCTGTCTCTCCAGCAGGTTTTGTTGATGTCACATATTAGATTTAGGCCTATCGAGTGGGTAATATGCAAGGAGTTAGACTTATGGATATGGAGCATCTCTAGTAGGGCAGGGTCCGATATTGCCTTGCAGGCAAGACACAGATCACCTCTGAGCAAACTGTATAATACCAAGTAGAGTGATAGTGATTTGAGCTTGTCCGCATAGAACAGGTGTTAGAAGTCATGGGTTCTCTTTGTGAGGTATTTCTGTGGCCTTTCCAGTTGGTGCAGGTGTTTGGAGAGGCACATACCAAATGGGGCATTATACTCAATTATAGGTGTAATGAGGGAGGAGTACAGAGAGGTAATAACCTCCTTTTTTCTGGATGCAATCCCTTTACTTATGACATGAACCAAGTAAAAGGCTTTTCTGACCACTGCCTCCAAATAATGGTCGAATATGAGATTGTTGTCAACCAGAGTACCCAGGTCTCTCACCACGAGTTGTGTGCTTGGGGGACTGGCATTGATGTGGTAATCAGTAGGGACCATGATTTTGCTATACTCATACTATGGTAGACATTCTGTTTCTATAGCTGCATAACATTCTTCTCTGGGTTGGAGTCAATGGCTGAGATATACAACTGGATGCTCTTCTCCATCTGAGGAAACCTGGGTGAGTACAGCCCCCAACCCAGGGTTCAAAGCATCCACCTGCACAACAAAGTCTTTACTGTAATCTGGGTTGGCTAACACAAGGGGTCCTCCCAAAGCCCCTTTAAGCTTTTAGAATGCCTGCTCACAGGCTGAGGTCCACACTACCTTATCTGGCCTGTTCCTCCTTGTCAGGTCTGTGAGGGGAGCAGCTATTGTACTATAATTCAGAATGAATTTTCTATAGTATCCTGCTGTTGCCAGCAATACCTTCACCTACTTTTTGGTAACAAGGGCAGGCCACACCTGAATAGCTTCCACTTTCACAGGTTCTGGCGTGATCTTACCACTCCCCACTCTATGTTCCAGGCAGGAGACCTCTGCCACACCACCTGACATTTACTGGACTTAATAGTCAGCCTTGTCCTTTGCAGTCTGCCTAAGACCTCTCTGACATACTGAAGGTGCTCATGCCAGGAATGGCTGTAAAAGGACCCCTCCTGTTTGGTATCTACTTCTCTGAAATACAGGCTAACACAGCAGGCCTCTGGCTAACAATGTTTGCAGATGACTGCAAACTAGGAGCCATAGTCAAGTCCCCAAATGATGTGGACATCCTACAGAAGGGCCTCGCTAAGACAGATGCCTGGTGTCAGAGCCGTGGCCTCAAGTTCAATGCCAAAAAGTGCAGTGTCATCACCTTTGGTAAAAACTTTGTACCCATGAACTACCACATAGGCAGCAATCTACTTAACACCGAATGCGTGATAAGAGACCTTGGGACCCAGGTGGACAGTAGTCTCTCCTTTGATAGTCACATCGCCACAGTAGTCAGGAAGTCCTTCTACATGGCACACTTCATCATAAAAGGGTTCTCATCCAGGAAAAAAGAGGTTATTGTTTCCCTCTACTCGACACTCATTAGACCCATTATAGAGTACAAGGTCCCTTTTGGAATGTACCTCACAAGACATCTGCAGCAGCTGGAAAAGCCACAAAAGTACCTCACAAAGAGGATTACTGGCCTCAAAGTAATACCCTACACTGACTGCCTCAAAAAACTCCAGCTTTACTCCATAGCATATCATCTACTCTGAGGTGATCTCTGCCTAACATATAAAGCTATGTCAAACCCAGAACTGTTGGACATGCTATACCTAAAGAAATCCCAATCCCTCCGAGCTACACACTCTAGGGACCTAAACCTTGTCACCACAATAAACAGGACATGCTGGAGGGATAGATTCCTGTCCCAGAGACTTCCCATGCTCTGGAACAGGCTACCCATCTATGTCAAGCAAAGTTCTTCATTAGCACTCTTCAAGAAAAATCTTGATGAGCGGATGGGAAATAGGAAATACACCCTGGGGATCACTTCAGTGTCTCTGCTTGGCAGTGGCACAAGAAAATAACTTTCTTGGGTGGCATAAGCCAGGGAATCTTGTTGGCTAGGCTTACATAGTCCCTTGGGCCGATAGCCTAGTACCTACCTATGAACCTATGAACCTATGGCAATATCATCCAAGTAACAAAGGGTATAATCTCCTGCTCTTGCTAGGATATTATCTACCAGCTTCTGGAAGGTTGCTGGGGCATTTTTCATCCCAAAGGGCATCTTTGTAAACTTGTATGATCCAAAAGGAGTCACAAAGGCTGACTTCTCTATAGTGGTGGGACTCAAGGGCACCTGGCAGTAGCCCTTGGTCAGATCAATAGTAGTCAGATACTTAGCCCCACCCAGCTGCTCTAAAACTTCATCTGTCCTGAGTATGGGGTAAGCATCTGACTCTGTGTGACTATTTAGTTTTCTGTAGTCCACACAGAACCTAGTGTTGCCATCTTTCTTTGGTACCAGCATCACTGGGGAGGCCCAGGGACTGCTGGATGCCTGGATTACCCCCATTTCCAACATTTTCTGTATCTCCTCCCTCAGAGTCTGTCTGACTCACTGAGGCAGCCTATAAGGGGCCTGCTTGACAGGCATTTGGAGTCCTGTATCCGCATTGTGCTGCACCAAGTGGGGGCACCCAGGATTTCTAGTGAACATGCCCCCAAACACCTGGAACACTGCTTGGATTTTTCATAACTGGGTTGGGGATAGCCACTGGGATATTGATACCCCTTCCAGTGAGGTGTCAGTCTGAGTCTCACTGAGCAGGTCAGCCAACAGATCCCCCTCAGACTCCTTCTGTCATCCACTGCAAATGCTCAGCCCCTATCATGGTAAGCTTCATCATGTTAGCATTGTGCAATATGTGCCCCTGTCTCCTGCCCAGCAGTTCTACCATGTAGTTAACATCACTGACCTTCCTTATCACTTTGAAGGGTCCATCCAAAGCTACTTGCAGCTTATTGTGTCTGACAGGAATGAGAACCATAAACTGCTGTTACACAGCATACTCTCATGCTCAATCATTCCTGTTATACCACACCTTTTTCTGCTGTTGGGCTCCTGCCAGGTTCTCTTGGGCCAAGCCATGAGCTCCCTAAGGCTTTTCCTGAGGTTTAGGACATATGCCACAACAAACTACTTGGGGGATTCACACTCACCCTCTCACTCATCATGAATCAAATCTAAAGGCTTCCTCATCCTATGCTCATACAGCAACTCAAAGGGTGAAAAACCTGTGGATTTCTGGGGTAACTCTCTGTATGGAAACACCAGGTGGGGCAAATATTTATCTCATTCTCGCTTAAACTATTTTGCAAATGTCCGTAGCATGGTCTTTAGTCAAGAGTTTAACATTTCCACAAGACCATTAGTCTGGGGATGGTGGGGGGGGGGTGGACTTTAGTTGCTTCACTCCATAGTGCTTCCACAGACAAGCCAGCAGGTCTGACATGAAATTGGCAAGTCTGTTAGTCAATATTTCTCTCAGGTAACCTACCCTGCTGAAAATCTCTAACAAAGCATGTGCCACCTTCTCTGTTTTGATAGAGGACAGAGCCACTGCCTCAGGGTATCTAGTAGCATAATCTACTACTACCAGGATATACATCTTCCCTGTGGAACATGGGGTACTCACAGGCCCCACAATATCTATAGCTACCTACTGAAATGCCTCCTCAATCACAAGCAAAGGCATCAAAGGAGCTTTGACCTTGTCTCTTACCTTGCCTACTTTTTGGCACTGCTCACAGGTCCTGCAGTACCCTGTTACATTCCTTGCAATCCCAGGCCAATAGAAGTTGTGCATACTATATCTCTTGGTATGCTTTATGCCCATATAACTGCAAAATGAATGTCATAGACCATGGCTAGAAGTGGCAGAAGGTAGGCTCTAGGCATTATCAACTGCTGCATTACCTCACCCTCTAGCCCTCTCTCAGGGGTCTACTCTCTATACAGTGAACCTTTGTTCCAGTATACAGACTCTTATTTTCCTTGAGAATCAGATTCCTATCTAGCTACTTCCCTCAAGCCTCTTAATGTAGGGTCTGAGAACTGAGCCTGTCAGAACTCTATCTTTGTGACCCTTCCCAGCTCCCTCTCCACAGGAAGTCTGAAATCCTCTGGCAATGATGCTTCATTGTCAGCCTGGGTACTAACGCTCACTTCTGCCCTTGCAGTCACCCTGTTCAAGGGAACATCAGTACCTACCAGCAGCTCTGGGTCACCTTCAGGCTCACTGCTACAGGGTAACTCCCTCTCTGAAATAACCACCTCACCAGCCCTGGCTTCATGTGTGGGGCCTGTCTGTGTCTCCCCCTGTCTACCAGACCCACATGCCTGTCTCCAAGCCTGACTGCATGTAACTGCATGCACATAAGGTACTGCATTATCAAAATCATTCCCTATTAAGACATCTGCAGGGATATGCTCAAACACACCTACTTGCTTGCTTCCTTTTCCACCCTCCCTCCCAGTCAAGGTGAACCCTGACCAAAGGCATGTGGAATGAGGTCCCTCCTACAGTTTTGACTAGAGTGGACTGCCCAAGCAAGTACTGCTCCTCTTTAATGACTGCAGGCTTTACAATGGTTATGCCAGAGGATGTCTCTCTCTTAGTAGTGGCCAGTGTTCCATCCAATAAGATTGGATATAAAGTCTGGTGATAGTTTGGTACTCCTGTTGCTTCTGGACAGCTTGTCACTGGCATACTGTTATTCTCACTTGCTGGTTCCCCCACCTTTTGTTCCCCACCTTGATTCTGTGGACATCTATATGATACATAGCTCCACTGGTTACATTTAAAACATTTAACCCTTGATCCTGGCTGTGTACTTGAACTAGTGCTTCCCCTGTTACTGGTGGACTCTGTTGGGATGGTTTAGGCTGCCCACCATGGGTTCTCTTATATCCATGTGCAACACTTGGTATCCCCTTCCTGTGGAGTGATGCTCTAGTTGCTAAGTAGAGATCCCCTATATCCCTAACTCTTCAGCAGAGTTACACTCTAAATCTGCTAACTACATTCTCATGTCCTCAGGCAAAGTGCTAAGGGCTTGTTCCCTCACCAAAAAGTCTGCCAGCCCCCCAGAAGTGGTGACCTGACACCCACTCATCCACCTATAAAACTAAGTGCTTAATTCAGCACTATAATCACATACACTTTCATCTGTGACCTAACACCAACTCATCCACCTATAAAACTAAGTGCTTAATTCAGCACTATAATCACATACACTTTCATCTGTCTTGCGTCTTTGTTACAAACCGTTTTCTGTAAGCTTCAGGTATTAACTTAAAGAGTTCAAGTAAACATTGCTTTACACTATCATAATTTAAACAATCAATATCAGATAATTTAGAAACAGCAGTTACAGCTTTACCATGGAGTAAGGTGGTCAGGAACCGTACACATAGCCCTTGGGGCAACATTATACTGTTTAGATACTCTTTCAAATATATAAAAAAACTATCAAAATTATCACCCTCTGTAAACTGTGGAAGAAATTTACTGACCTTTATTGCTTCTGGGGTTCAGTTATTCCCTTCCCCATTACCTCCATGACCCTGGTGAAGAGTCAGCATCTCCTTCTCATGTTGATGCTGCTTCTCCTTTTCTTCAGCCTCCAAATGCCATAGTCTCTCTGCTGATTCTAATTCCAAACATTCGGCTTCCAGTTCAAGTCTCTTTAACTCCAGACAGATTTTTAAGTCGTCCGAGGAAAAGGTGAACTGTCCTGTTTCTGAGGGCTTCAAATTCCCATAACCATACTGGTTATCCTCCTGGTTGCTGGTCTGAGCTGTGACTCTTTAGTCAGGTTGCCATGCATCACACACCTTGGCCAACTATTTCTCTGTCAGCTTGCCATAATCCTCTGCTGAAATCTTTGCCTGCTTTCCCTGACTAAACTAAACTAAACTAACAATAATTAAATAAAATTTGTGATAATGAAACTCTGAATTTTTAACTTGTGGCTGGCGAGAATACACACACCTTCAGTGACAACTGCCTACAGGCTACAGAAGTTCAATGTATATCCAGAACACTGTTCACCAATATGTGACATCCCATCTCTAGGCCGGTAATCAAGGAGCCTGAATCCTTACCACTGTCACTGGAGAGGGACGTTCACTTGTAACAAAAATAGATAAACACAGTGGGCAGGATTCACGAAGCCTCCATGTAAGAGATACAAGGCTTACACGGAGGCTGCAGTTAAACGGTGTGACGTCAGCATGTCATGCATATGCATGAGGGCATGCTGAATCACACCTAAGGCTAACACGGTCCGTGGAAGACAGTAGGGGGCGTGTCCGTAGGCCGAGCCCTGCAAGCGGACATGCCCCCAGAAGAGTAAAAGTGCCCAAAGTAAACACCCATGACAGAGGCCATGGAAATGTGAATAAACACAACACAACACATGCCCCCACAGACTATGAACATAAAATATATAAATGAACATGTTATATATTTTTTTAAATCGTAAAGATGTTTGCCCGTGAGTGCGCTCGTTTGCGCAGGCGTGCCTGTAGCTTAGCCACAGTTAGCAGTCAGTGGAAAAGCATATAAGAACTAAATATGCAAAGTAAGCCAAGAAGCAATAGTGTAGCAGTAGAGACGTTGGCTGAAGAGCAGGCAATCATGGTTCGAGCCCCCACAACATCAATTTTTATTTTTAGTAAAATAAGCACGAAACAGGTTCCTGACAAACATGTACACATATAAAATCATAGTTTATGTAAAATGTAATGAAATAGTCCATTTATTTTGATGAAATGTGAGATAACAAAACAATAAAAAATGCGAGATGTGCCTATAGCTGAGCTACAGTTTAACAAGGTGAGTGCATCTGCCCGTAGGTGAGCAGTGGTTTAACAGGTGTAAAATGAGTGCCCGTAGGTGAGCAGTGGTTTAACAGGTGTAAAATGAGTGGCCCTAGCTGAACTGAGCGTAATATGCGTGCTAACAGCCAAATGAAGCATAAACCAGCGTAACCTGTTTGCGCAGAGCTGCGCACCGCGCCAACAAGCTAACCGACGGGCAATGATGAGCAAGCTGTATCAAAACTGCCTTTACACAGACACACCCCTTAGCCTGTCTAGACAGTCATAAAAAATAAAAAGCAGTGGTCAGGTTCGAACCCAGGATACTATGCACCATAGTCAAGGTACTGAACCACTAAGCCATGACAGCAGTGTCTAGAAATGCAGTAATAGCAAATATATAGGAATGAATACAAAGTGGAGCATGACAAAGCAGGTTTTGTGAAGTTGATACAATTCCAAAATGGCCAATCACAGATATGTGTGGGAAAAATGGCATATATAAGCCCCATAGGCGGGAATACACAGCATAAACAATTGTAGAACTAACTTGCAGCCAGAATGTCAGGAGTAGGTGAGGGTAGTTGCATTCGAGCACAGAGGTGGGGCGTTGAGGAGTCCAGATACATGGTCTGGCTCCTAGTCCACAATCATGAGGCCCAACTCATGCAGGGCCAGGTCATGTGGGGAGCATATAGGGCTGAGGCGTGGGACTGGTTGGCTCATGATCTCACCAGTGCCACAGGGATTCCAAGGACTGGTGAGCAGGTCCGTCACCACCATGCAGACCTGAAGAGACGCAAGCAGGACCAATTGAACCTTTGGATCCAGGAGGCCCGGCAAATGCCCAACGCCCCACTACTGAGTAAGTTACATTTAATTATGTATGTAAGAAATTAAACTAGCTGATATTATGGAGATGTGTATTCTAATATTACTTCATTTATATTACAGCTGCAGGTGTCCGTTCTGTGAACCACAGAGCCTATGGCGATAGGCTGGTGCGGTTGCACCACCAGGCAGGTCAGTAATCCTCTCCCAGTAACTGTAAAGAAATATAAAAGTATGACAGTTAGCAAAAGAGTGCAGTGTAGTCACTAAGTAATAAAATGTGCAAGTAACAGTGTAAGAGTGTTTGCAAGTATTGCTTGATTACAAAAGTGTGTTGCAGTCTGTAATCCAAACAGAAAAATGAAAATGTCTGAAATAAAGTCTGAAATAAAGATGCCCCACCTGTAATATAATAGTACACAACCTGCAGCAGGCTGAAAAGTACAGCTGCAGAAGATGAGCAAATCACATGTGTGAAATATACCCCTGTTGAAATTCTGAAACATGACAGAAGTGAGACTGCTGGAAAGGATTGTAATAACTACAGGTAAAACATGTCAATAAAGCCTAGAAGTAAGCACCATCCTGAATAGTAAAATGAAAACAAGTGAGAGAGTGTGAGAAAGAGTTATGAATCCACCAATAAAGTAGTAATAACCCCTGAATAAAGTATACTGCAGTCAGTACAGAATGAAATGAATGTGAGAAGCAGAACCAAACAGCGAAATCTGTTCAAAGTGTTGCTGCAGCTGGAATGTGTATCCCAAACTCTGGATATGTTGCTCTCAGTCTGCAATATGCAGATAGTATGATTATCTGACATACCAAACATCCACAGTTGTCTATAGCTATATAAAGCAAATGTAGCAGGATGATGTAGCTGAACAAAGCCAGATATGAATGTGTATGAAAAACAATAAAATGTATATTGATGTAGCAGTAACAGTCCTATCACCAAATTGAAGTAGTTATCATATAGGAAACTGTAGTTAGAACAGTAGTGTGTATATATGTGCAGCTATTAGAAATGTACAGCATATGTATTGGTATTCGAAGGTGTTAATATTATTTTCTTCACCCCACCCTATAACCACATATAACCCATTCCACGTGAAAATGGTATGTGCAATCACAATTAACACCCCTGGACATTTGTCCTGTTGGGTCATAAATATTTGCATGTCTGTTGATGCATCTGCCCTGTTCATACATCCAAACCTGATGGCCTGTTGCCATCAGTCAACTCTGCATGTTGTTGGACTGTGTATTGCTGTTCAAATTATGCATGTGTTATGCTCGCTGTTCAATGATGTGAATATCTGGGTGTTTGGTTAATGGGAATACTAATGCATGCTGTTACAACTAATTGTGAATGGTATTGTATGTTACTAACCCAAACTATCATGACATAATGCGAATCATAGGATGACAGGGAAGGCGGGTTCCAGCGGACCCACCTCTCCCACCTCAGCTGATGAGTGCACCTGGCACTAGTGCCCAGTCTGGACCCTCCTCCGGTGGCCCTGTGCCACCTGCGGGTGGAAGCGCTGCAGGGGATGGGGCTCATCCCCCCTCTGCAAGCGTGGCTGGAGGAGAACCACCACTCACCCTCCGTAGTGTCCGGACTGTGGTGCGTAGGGAGATAAGGGACTCTGTTCTTGGGCCCCTATGCCAGCTTGAGGCATAGGTGGCACAACTTACGGGCATGCCTGTTGCCTGGCCTACACAGCCCCGAGCACAGCCCCATCCTGGGCAGTGAAGGAACAGTGGCAACTGCCCATGGGTGGGGATATCAGTTCCACTGTTGCCATCTGTGGGCTCATGGGCTCTGGATATCCAAACATCCGTCCCCGTCAATTGTGTAACCCCCCCACACGTGTCATACACCGCCCCTGTATGCGTCTTGTTTGTCTTGTCTGTTGATCTACCCAACCTACCTCCCCAGCTATACCGACTGCCTTCACCTGACATACCACTCTCACCTGAAAAAAAATAAAAAATAAAAAAAGGGCACTCTGTACCCACAAAAAAATTACGCCCCATACATAGCTGCCCATTCTGCACACATGTCTACTGGACATGGAAACTATCAATTACAATTGGCTGTACAACAAGTATTATTGTTGTCCTGACACCTCTCTCAGGGGTGGAAGGTTTCAAATGTCACACCAAATTACATACATATGCACAGCTGTTGCTGATGAAGAAATGGGCAGCTATGTGCCTTACTACATCCCTCCTGCAAATCCCAAGCTTGTTTCCCCTACTGTCTTACCCTCTTTGTGACCGCTTTTTCACCACTTTCCTGTCTCCCCATTTTCATTTCTTTCAAAGAAAATAGCGCGGGTGTGTGCCAGAGTAAGTACTGTTAAGCGGTTGTAAGCGGGTGTGCGCGTGTGTGCGCAGAGGTAAACGCCAGTGCGCATAAAGGGAGCTCCAAGAAACCAGCGCTAACCCAGTTACAACTGCTTAAAAGTGCCTTAGTCACTCTGATTGACAGGTCCTGTAGTCAGTTCAAAAGCAAAATAAAATCCCAGTGTCAGTCCCGAACCCAGGACCTTGAAAACAGTAGTCTGCATGACCTACCATTAAGCCATGACTCTTATACAAGAACATTGTGCTAAAATAAATATATCATGTAATAGTAGGAATGAATGTAAAGGGAATATAGGATGTGTAGTACACAAAGCATGTCATTTATACTTACTGTCAAAACTAGTGGATTTCCATAATAGTAGTGTGTGAACAGAAACAGCCATGCTAGTTGGTAGCTAGTAGGTAATAATGTCAGTTAATGTACATATATAAATGTATGTATATTTACATATATATATATATATATATATATATATATATATATATATATATATAAAGTTGTAGGTGTCAGTGTGCATACACACTTACTACAGGAAACAGGAGAGAGGAATGGAGAAATGTGAATCTACAACACAGCCTGAATCATGAGAGAGATTCTAACCTTTACACTCACAGAACAGTGTCCACAGCATACCAGCATGGTCCCCGCCCTTACAATCTGAGAGGGCAACGCCTATCTCACATACCCTTTTATAGCACTGTCCTGAAATCACAGTGAGAACTGCAATCAGTACACAACTGGCTGCATGCAATTAGCAAATGCTGACTTACAATTGGTGCAGAGGCCATCACATGGACTTATGCAGATACCTACAAAAGCATCCTGTACTCACACTCCACATATGCAATTCATTCATTGCACTGTCTGGAGGCAGACAGAGAGAGAGAGACAGACAGACAGACAGAGACAGAGAGAGAGAGAGAGAAAAAAAAAACACAAACAACAACACACGGTACACACACTGAGTCTAAGCTGTCAGCAGTGACAGTAGCAAGCCATGCCAGCAGCAGCAGGAAGCAGTAGTAGTGGTAACGCAACCAGCTGCGGCAAACACAGGTAATGTAAAGTAACAGGTTAATAGTCTGCATACTGTGAACCCTCCATATGTGTCATAGGTCTGTATCTACAGGTATGTCCATGTGATATGTTGTGTGCTCGTAGTTCCACCAAAAGGGGATGACTATACATTACATGTCATTCAGTGTTAGGCCATGATCCTGGAAGCAGTTTTCCATTGCAGTGAGGCCTGTCTGTAGGATGTGTGTGTCAGCTGGTGTAATGACTATGGCGCTTAGTTAGCAGTCATCTGGGAACATTGTCATCCACAACCCGCACATGTTCGCTTTCACATCTGAGAAATAAATGCCAAACAAGAGGGGTCCTAGGAAAGAGGCCTGTGGGATACCACATGTGACTGGCATTGAGTCTGACATGGCTCATACAATATCGATATTATGGATTCTGTATGTCAACCAGTGTGCAGCTCATCATGTGACATATGTAGTAACATGTAAGCTGATGAGCTTGTCTATGATGCCTGAGTGGAGTACTGTGTTGAAGGCCTTAGGCAAGTCCAGGTAGGCTGTATGGATTGTGTTGCCCTCATCAATGGCTGTAGTGACTGTTTTGAAAGGTCAACCAGGTTCAAAAGGCAGGATCAGCCCATCACAAAGGCAAACTGGCTGGGAACAAGTGTCTGCAGGTACCCAATATCGCTGTATATGCGTCCCATACTGAATCATTCCATAGCTGTGCAGACCAGGCTGGTTAAGCTTATGGTGCGGTAGTTCCCAGGGTCAGCAGAGGTGCCTCCTTAATGGAGTGGGACCACTGTTGCTGTATGCCAGTGTTCAGGTACATATCTTGTAGTACTGACAAGGTTAAATATCACTCTTATATGCGGTTGTATGTCCTCTTGGAGTTCACGTAGCACACATCCAGGGATACCATCAGGTCACATTGATGCTGTGTGTTCTGCTTTGCTGAGGGCTGCCCTCATCTGGACATGTGAGATGATAGGGAGGTTACATTCAGCTGTGATAAGTATTTCTACTTGTGGGGGAGAAGGAGGGGGGATACGTGCACCGAACCTGTCTGCAAGAATGTTGCCAATATCTGTGTGTTCCGTGAATGTTAAGTTGGTGTGTATTAACTCAGAGCATATCTGAGGCGTTTGGTCCATATGTGTAACATAACTGAAGAAGGCCTTGTGATTATCTATAGTGTTCGTGGCCATTTCCCTCCCAGAGTAGGCCGTGGATGTTGTTATGAGAGACCGTAGCTTATTACCAGTGCTGATCACAGATGCCTTCCCTTAATGTGAATCTGCTCTGTCCTGCAGTAGCCTCCTTCTATTGTTATACAATCTGCCTTTGGCTGGGGTCCACCAGACAGGATGCCTAACCTTTGTGCATAGGGTCTGGGTTAGAAATGTGTGTGCATGTTCCATGCAATCTTTGGGATGTCCATGGGAAGCATTCGCAAAGGGGTCAGCAGTGTGGGTTGTGGCTTCCACTGGCCCAGTGGGCTGCATGGATACCATCTCAGTCCTAACAAGTAAATAACTGTCTAATCACATACATATCAATGTAGTCTACTGTGCTGGTGGTGGTGGTGGTGGGATATGTATATCCTGGTGGAGTAACTTGTGTCCAATTCACACTAGTGGATGGCATCCCACATACAGTACCTTGGTATGAACCCCCAGAGTGAGGTTGTGCATTGGACCTGTCGCAGTGTGCTGACCGATGGGGCATGCTACTATGTTGTATGGAATGTGGCAGGTATTGTTGCACAGGTGTTGACTGAGCACTGACATCTGGCCATGTACTTGTGTATCCACCAAGAGACACACACATGCTACATATGGGAGTAGTAGTATATCACTACAGTTGAGTATCATGTATAGTATGTGTGCCATATATCGCTGACATAGTCTGCTGATTTCCTGTTTGTGTTCTCTTCCAGAGACATGGTGCGTCAGCGTAATCCCACCTACTCTGCAGCAGAAGATGAGGAGATACACCAGAGCCTGGTGCGGGATTATGACATACTGTTTTCCCTCACCATCCAGAATCAGCAGGAGAGGGCTGCACTGTGGCAAGACCTTGTCCGTAGGGTAAATGACATTGGCATGCATAATAGGACATATGAGCAGGTACGACATCACTGCAGTGATTTAATCAGAAATGTCCGTCAGCGTGCGTCGGATATCCACAGGCAACAGGTTGCCACAGGAGGTGGGGTGGCCACACATCTCCCCCTCACCAGACTGGAGAGGCTACTCCTAAGTGTTGTGGTTCCAGCCCCGGAACAGCAACAGCAATACACCTGCATCATGATGGAGGCTGGATCCACACAGCAGCATGACATGGAGCATGCAGGTAATATGCCATATGTACACTTGACTGTTCTGTACACTGTTAGTTTATGCATGTGTAAGGTGTGTCCGTGGTAAGTAGCTGTCAACATAGTATGTAATTGTGCAGGTGTGATATTGGCAATATCAGCAGCCGACATGTGAAAGGCAACTGGTGTACTACTGCACTGTATCATATGCAGTATCAATGGCACAGTTGTGCCCACTGACATTAATCTCCTCATTTCTGCAGGTCCTTTCAGTGTTACAGCAAGGCAGGCCATCCATGCTGGTGAGTGTGTTTTAACAATACCTATAATAGTCCAGATAGTGCTAGTAATACTAGTGTAACTCATTAGTGCTATGTGTGTATACTGTGGGGTGTGCATGTGTGCATGTGTGCCTGTGTCCACGTGTGCATGTGTGCATGTGTGCATGTGTGCCTGTGTCCACGTGTCCACGTGTGCATGTGTGCATGTGTGCATGTGTGCATGTCTGCATGTGTCCACGTGTGCATGTGTGCATGTGTGCATGTGTCCACATGTGCATGTGTACACGTGTCCACATGTGCATGTGTGCATGTGTGCCTGTGTCCACGTGTGCATGTGTGCATGTGTGCCTGTGTCCACGTGTGCATGTGTGCATAATTGCATCACTGGTAACATTGTGTGGACACTGTAAACTGTGTTTCCTGTCTTCCTCCCACAGATTCTGGTGCTGCTCTGGTGTCCTGCAGCAGGGAACCTGAATCTGGTGCCACAGGTACTGATAATGATGATATCTGTGTAATGGCACAGGAAGGTGTGTCAGGGTCCGCCATTGGTCAGCCAATTGACGGTACACAGCTGTCAACCCCATCATTGCGCACAGTCATCTTGCCAGTACATCCTGTGTCACCATTGTCCCTAGGTGATGGACAGGATACAGTGGGCATTGACCAGGGTAATGTGGTATCTGTGGCACATGCTTCCCCACACAGCAGCCATGGGCAGGGTCCTGCGATGGTACCACACAGACAGTTGCCCATGGGTTCTTGTGGGAGCATCTGTGGGTGTACTGCCTCTGGCAGATGTGCCCAAAGAGGTCTGTCAACCTCAGCTATGTTTCGGGCTGTCATGCAGGCACAGTCGCGTATGGAAAGGTACACCAGACAGGGTCTGAGGGAGCTGAGATCATGTCGCACAGCCATGACTGACAGTATGCGTGACATCACGGATGCTATCCGTAATTTCACCGATGTCATAGACAGATGTTGTGGGGACATATTACAGCAGTTCCACTACCACATGTCCATGAGCCAGGGCAATGGTGGGTGGTTGCGGCGTCGACGTGGCCGTATGCCAGCAACAGCAGCAGCCGGCAGTCGGCACAGACAACAACAGGCCTGAGGATGCCCCCATAGTGCCAGCAGCAGCCCCAGCAATGCTGGGTCTGTGCTGTCATCAGAACGCCCCAGGAGACCTGGTGCACGTGGCTCTGGACAGTCCCAACAGGGACCTGTGTCCAGTCAACACACTCCTGCTTCTGATGACAGTACCCAGTCTGGCTTAGTACCGGATATAGTCAGTAGCACCCCTGCCAGGCACAGGTACCATGTCCGTGCCCACAGACACTGATCTGTACGACCTGCCAGGTGCAGTCTGGCTGTCCACAAACACCTGTATATGGCAGCCATGAGGTGGAACTGTGTGCGTGCATAGACACATGCGAAATGTTAACACCTAGGGCTACCACATACATGCACACACTGCACCAACAGTGCCCCACCCTGTACTGCTGTCCCTCACCAACACACATACACACACATGTCAATTGGTGGTATCAGTGGCAGACTCAGGCATACCTAATTCACACCCTGTGCATATGATGAAACTGTGCCACCTCCTGCAATCTTCAACATCAGTGCAGGAACAGGTAAACACATTGCTGATGCACAGGGTGACTACATAAAAGTGTATTAGTAGTATCATGTTGGTAACAGTACAGTGTGCTGATATGACTGTGTGTATATCCCAGCATGCCTGATGCAGTAACCGTATGACTGTCCTGTATTGTTATTTACACCCATAGTACGTACCAAAGTGTAACAGCTGCACATTATTGCATATCGGTGGTAAGGATGTCAACAGATAGCCACATACATGGGTAGCACAGGGGGGAAGCTAATGCAAGTAGTGATACGCAATGATGGACATGTACAGTAATGGTGGCAAGTTGCCCACAATGACTATGCAATGTGGATGTTTGCGCATGTTGATATGTGTGCAGTACCAATGTAATCCAAATCACAATTAACTATGACATAATATCAGTTCTACCATGGACATCTGAGCTGTGCATTCCTGGGTACATGTTGATAGTGCCTACATATTTGCACTGTTACCTACTGTTAGTGTTACCCCTTCTTTGTTGTACAATGGACTACTTCCAGCCCGGCTTACTGTAGCTTTTTTTGCATGCATGTTCGCTTGGGGTTCCCTGGAACACTGCTTCCACCTGCAATGCAGAGTTACAGTGCTTCTGTGGACTCCTAGTGACATCTGCATAGCGTACGATATGTATGTCAAGTTTACACATGACAGAATGTCACTGTCTGTCCTGTTTGCATGTACATTGCCTGTGACACATTGCACATGTCTTACCTGGCATTTACCCACGTGTGCAGTCATATATGCCAGTGCTATGAAATCAGTAGCAGTACAACCACACATACACACCTTCAGTATGTTGTTCCCCATTGGCCCTATGTGTTGGTAATCACCATGGCAATCACACTACTATGGTAGCATGTGCAAAGGTAACCTGTGAATCCCCTCTATGTTCCAGTTGTGGTTTATGTGAGTCATGTGGCAATGTCACAGCTGCCACTTGTATGCAGTCAACCCTCGCCCCTGGCCAGGAACATACAACACATGTGTGGGATGCCACCACATAGCCAATCTGGGGACTGAGCACTCTGAACCCAGTAATGCCATACCCTGTCAGGTGGCATGACATACTACAGTGACTACAATACCAGTCAGACATAGAACCGCACTGACAGCAATCTGAACACACTGGGGCATACTTGGAGACTCAGAATAGCATCCTGCCTGAGCATCACACACCTCCGCAGCTGGCACACAGGCATACGTTACGTCGGAACAGAGCACATGCCACACACGGCACACACATCCCATGTGCCACACACTCACAGCCTGTAGGGCTACACAACACACCTGCTACAGATGTGTCAGGTACCTCTCTTGGCCACTGCAGTGGGGTCCCGCTCAACAGGCTGTACATGGTGAAGGTCACAGTGATATGCCTGTGGGGCACTATGGTCCACCACAAAACACATGCATACAGGTCAGTCAGAGGCATAGACACATATGACTCAGTCATTGACCATGCCACTATGGATGACCTGAGACATACCTCCCTGGACTACATGATAAGGAACATAGAAGGGTCTCTCAGCATGTGGCACGGGCCAGTATGAGCCTGATCTTGGTTGCCATCATACCCTCACCAGGTATGCTACCACTATATGTAGGAAGGGTGTTCTATGTCTACATTCTGCTCAATCTCCAATGTCATTCATAGGGTATCCACTGGCTGTCAATGTGTGCTTACATGCTAGGGAAGCCACAATGATTTGCGATGGGCAGCTTGCACGTGACACCCATGGGCCAATGTATATTGGTGAAGCCCCTTGATACACACATAGTGCCTTATGCTGCAGGACACGGATTACATAGCAACCTCCGTGGGTATCACACAGGATAGGACACTAACAGTGATGCTACACAACACCAGCAGTGTACACCACAAGATGCATGCACTGGACACTGTCCTCAGCACGGTGAACTGCAATGTCTGTGCAGTACCAGAGTCCTGATTCACGGCTCACAGGTGCAACCCATCACTGCCAGGTTATACCTCATACCATGCCTGTCGTCCCCTACACATGTAACACACATGGACAGGGGGGTGGTATCCCAAGGCACCACAGATACACACACCTCCAGGTTTTTGGCACAGCACAAAGCATCAGGGCCTATTCATGTGCACCTAACAGTGTGTCAGACTGCCTTCTGGTTCATAGCCTGGCACACACAACCCTCCCATACACAGGAAACCCACCTATCCTCCATAACAACACTGGCAATATGACAGTCTCAAGAACTGTCTATATATGGCTGGACTGCATCCAGCCAAACATTGTGCGTGAGCATTACTGTAGCTACAACACACTAGTTGAAAGGTTCCCAGCATGTGGTCACTGAATTGCAGTGAAATAACATGTTACCACTCCCACAACAGGTGGAAACATGCAGCACCTGTACATCGACTACATGTAGACTATATGGCCCAGACCAGATGTGTATCCCCTGCTGTAGGTATTGTACCATATACACCCACACTGTATAGACACATACTGCGTGTGGCCCCTGCACAGTAAGACACAGTCATATTGTTATGCATTGCAAATACCATTTATCCACTTGAGGCACGTGTCACACATGGAACTACTGCAGGTCACAGGTATGTATGTGTATGTGTCAAACACATACATCATGTGTGCATTGCCATTGCTGGTTTAGGCAATGGCATGCATTGTTATGCACAAAGACCCACACAAGGTCATAATGTGTGACACAACCACACATGGCAGTTGTGGGTTTCCAAAACATACCTATCTGTACTCTGACAATGGTAACAGACCCAGTAGTGGAGCGCACTATTGGCATTACTGGCCAACTAGCCCTGTTTGGCTGTGCTGATAGTGTGGTGACATCCCCTATGTTTACTGGGGGAATATGCAGCATCTGGTATATTGTAGTATTTGCCAAAAGGATCTGTTCTCTCACACTTGCAATTACACACACCCTACTACCCCCACACAGACACTTGCTATTTGCAGGATTCATACCCCTACCTAACTATGTCACGACATGTGAGAGAAACGCATTAGCGAAGTGCACTATTTGGATTATTAGGTTTCTCATCTCCGGCTGTACTTATAGGGTGCTGACATCATCAGTGTTTGGAAAGGGTAATGTGCATCATGTAGTGTGATCTCCTGATTGCCAAAAATAACATGTTTGTCATACAGAATTGCACACACACAAACTCCCCACATCCAAGCACACACACACTTGCCACTTGCAGGTTTCAAACTCCTACCTACCTATGTTATGACACTTGGGAGAGATGCTTTAGCAGAGTGCACTATTCGGATTACTGGGAGGTGTCCCTTCACCAGCTGTATGTATAGGGTGCTGACATCATCAGTGTTTGGAAAGGGTAATGTGCATCATGTAGTGTGATCTCCTGATTGCAAAAAAACACATGTCTTTCATACAGGATTGCACACATACAAACTCATCACATCCAAACACACACACTTGCAGGTTTCAAACTCCTACCTAATTATGTTATGACAATTGAGAGAGCCGCATTAGCAGAGTGCGTTATTCAAATTACTGGGAAGTTTCCCTTCTCCTGCTGTACTTATAGGGTGCTGACATCATTCGTGCTTAGATAGGGGAATGTGCATCCTGTAGAGTGATTTCACAGTTGCTAAAAGGGACATCTCTCTCACACAGACTTGCATACACACTAATCTCCCTCCACAGTTGCAGGATTCAAACCCCTACCTAACTATGTTATGACACTCGTGACAGACGCATTAGCAGAGCGCGCTATTCGAATTACTGGAAGGTTTCCCTTCTCCTGCTATACTTATAGGGTGCTGACATCATCCGTGCTTAGATAAGGGAATGTGCATCCTGTAGAGTGCTTTCACAGTTGCCAAAAGGGACATCTCCCTCACACAGACATGCACACACACTAACAACCCCCCTCCAGATACACTGGGCAGATGCGGGATTCCAACCCCTACCTAACTATGTTATGACACTCGTAACAAATGCATTAGCAGAGCGCACTATTCGAATTACCGGGAGGTTTCCCTTCTCCTGCTGTACTTATAGGGTGCTGACATCATCCGTGCTTAGATAGGGGAATGTGCATCCTGTAGAGTGCTTTCACAGTTGCCAAAAGGAACATCTCCCTCACACAGACTGGCACACACATCAACCCCGCTCACCCACACACACTGAGCATTTGCATGGTTCGAACTCCTACCTACCTATATTATGACACTTGAGAGAGACGCATTAGCAGAGCGTGCTAACCGAATTACTGGGTATCTGGTCTGCATCTGCAGTATTATAGGGTGCTGACATCTTTATTTCTACAGAGGTATGTACATCTAGTACTACCTGTCAGGTGGGGGATAGCATATATATGCATTTGCAGCCACCTATGTCAGGGTCAGATATGCACATCGCACTGGCAGGTTATGTTCTATACCATGCTTTGTGACCACAGGACCTGTAACACACAACAGAACCAGTCCAGAACACCACTCCCACATCCAGGACACACATTTTGCTTCTCTGGGAACAGTGCCGGGATATGCAGGTGTTCACATACACCATTCCAGTTGTTAACATCAGGTACAGGCATATTGTGTGTGAGAACTACTCAGGCCTCTACCACTTTACCCTACAGCCACTACAATTTGTGGGTCCATGTGCTATGGCAGAACCACACACCACAGCCACATGGGGGAATACATATTGCACCTGTCCATCTGCAACATGGGTACTCACTGTTCCACACCAGAGGTAGACCACCACTGTTGATATCTGACCATACCCACCTTTCCCTGGACATCCATATCCCATCCCCACCCCCAGGCAAGGTTGTCACTGAAAACAAACTGTATTTAGCACAAGCAGACTCTACACTTGTGAAGACTGGGGTGGACGACTTCAAAGGACCCATGCTGGGGGACTATACTGGCCACTCTGCATAATCCTTGACAATTGCATTCTATGAGCATGTGTAAGGTTTGCATTCATCATGCTATCCCACATATACCCATGACTGCTCCACAACAAGACACCTGTCAGGTGTACACCAGCCATATATGAGCTGTCCAACAGACAGAGTGAGCTAATACATTGCAGAGCTGTAGCCCACAGAGAGAGGACATCTGTGAACAGTACCAGTACGACACTTCATTCCCACATAATCATCACAACACAGTGTTGACAGTGGAATTGTCCAGACAATGCAGATAAAGCTCCCCTCAGTCTGTTATTGACGGCCACTTACTGTTAGAGGTCCTCAGCAACCCCCTTCCAGCACACACCAACAACATGGCTGTGGCTTAGCACATTCAAACCCTGGGATCTCCACTGTGCCCCTGCTTGACAGAGGCACAGCTCACTAGCCTCACACGTTGCCTTATGTGACCTACTTTACAGTGGCACAGTAGCCTACTGTACTGGGGATGCTGATGCCAAGCACACTCTGGCTAAGCTGTCATTCCCTAGGGCAACAAGCCTAGTATTGACCTCTACACCCATATGTTCAATTGTCAGATGCACAATATTTGTTGTGCTGTTATACTGTTTGCAGGTCTTTATTGCCATAGCATTCCCTGTTCCTATGAACAACTTGTGTATCTGTGGAAGATGTTTGAATATGAGGGCGATCCACTATATCACTTATGTCTCTGTAGTCATTTACTGTGTGCACTGGGCAGATTGCTGTGTTGTGGTTGGTTCCTGGAATGACACGTACAAATACCAGATATGTGTGGCCAACTGCTAAACAAAGATATGGCCTAAGTGTGTGAGCATGCCCAGTTCAGCCTTTCCATGGCATGTTGTCTGACATATGCCTCATTTATCAAAGTGTGCGAGCATGCTCAGTGTGAGCTTTCCATATGTTAAACTCTGAAGTCCACCACATATTTGGGTGTGTGTGAACTTCAACAATATCTCACATTTATGGTTGTGTGTTGGGTGTCATGTTGTGTACTAACTGGCCAACTGCTTTGTGTCTGCCACAACAGGGATTATACTGTGCCTGCAGGGATTGCATGGGATACTTTGCATACAGTTGTCAACATCCTTTCATAATGACCTAACACTGTAGTACCATATAGTGTACTGGTTCAGTACTTTCACTGTGGTGGACAGTATCCTGGGCTTTAGTCCTACCACTGCTTGACATCTTCATAGTGAGCACAGCAGACTGTGTAGGGGCCAGTTGTGCACATATGACCATGTTGCATTATGTTCAGATATGGACTACCTACACCAGGCTTGTCCAACATTGGTAGTGTATTCCACAACATAGGTGGACATTGGCAAACACTAGCGATGTTCCCTAGGCCATTTCTGATGCTAGTCACAGGGTGTGTTTGTCCTTCGACACACATTGTAACTGGAGTTTGCCATGACATATGTCATGGTTAGTGTACTGTGCCTCCGTCTACCTCTGACATAACAGTGATACCCAGGGTTAACCTACCATCTCCCATCCACTCATCAGGATTCCTCTTGAGGGGTGTTGATAGGTGACTCTCTGGCTAACCTGTACTGGGAGTTTACTCAAGAGTGGGAGTGCCTTCTGTGTTATGGATCATTCTGTACAGCTTGTCCTATGTATGTCAGTGCTGGGGTTCAGGTCTCTCATATGCATAGCTCACTGCCATTCAGATTGTACAAGGTGCAGCATGTTCATTGATTCCAGCTTGGACATGGCTTCATACATCAGGCACAGCTTGCCTCTGGCTGGGCAGTATGGCAGTGTGTGGAGCTGCAGTTTGTTTACTCAGGCAACACATGGCATCTGTTCATGCTCTTTGCTACTCCTGGTGGGGTACTGTTGTGGACTTTACAGTTGATGGAGGTGTCTGCTGAGGTATATCCCACAGGGGCTATTGTAGTCAATTGTGACGCTGATGAAGGATGACTGCAGAGCCACAGTGACCTCTCCTTATCTACATCTGACAACCTTCATGATTGGGTGGGTATACGGTATGTTTCTGCGAACACTACAGCCACATGTTTGTCCAGTGCAGGATATCTATCACCTTGTGTCCCCAGGTCTCTCATTACATGTTAGGTACATAATGGGTTAACACCTGTGTGGTAATTTGTGGGCACTTACTGTATATCCACGGTGGTTGTCTATACACAGTTCTGCAATTAACTTGCTGACATGGCTATGGCTCCAGTTGTCTGTTTCTAGGTGGCCCTTTTGTGGGTTGCTTGTGTCAGCTGGGGGTCGGATATGGTGGGCTGTTTGTACTCCTCTGCATACATGTTCAGTCACAGTCCATCCATGTTGGCCTGCACCTATGGGACATATATACGGAACGGTAGGGGGTCCCAGGACCACGCCTTGTGGGATGCCACTCATATCTGCTTTGTAGTCTGACATGGATGCAGCATGTCTGACCATGTCAGTTCTGTCCTTGGTCTGGTTTGCAACCCCTCTACTGACATAGGGGTATATATTTAAGCTGGTGAACATATCCATACTGAACTCATAGGGTATTGTCTGTAAGCATATGCATGGTCCAACTACGCTGTGTGGACCACATTGCCCTGATCAATGACCTTAATGACTGTTTCAAATGGGTCAAACATGTTTAGGGGCAGGATCTGCAGTTACGAAAGCCACACTGTGTAGGGTCCGGTATCAGTAGGTCCACAATAGCTTTATGTCTGCGGTACATACTGATCCTTTCCATAGCTGTGCAGACCAAGCTTGTCAGGATCCTGGGGTGGTAGTTTGCAGTATACATTCAGGCAACACCTTTGTTGTGAAGGGCCACTGTTGTTGTACACTGCTCTTTGGGTACATATCCTGTGGTAAGGCTGACATTGGGCAGTAGTGTCATTTGGCATTCCATTATTCTTGGAGTCCATCTTGGCCTCAGCCCAGGACACCATCACATACCTTTGCTGCTGTGTGTTTTGCTTTGCAGATGATGGCTGTTACCTCAGCATCTGCAATGTCAGGGGACCAGCAGTCTGCTGGGTAGATATTTTGCATTCTGGGGGGGGGGGGGGTTGCACTGCACCTGTCAGGTTGTATGTTGGCAATATGTGTGTGTGTTTGGTGTGTTGTTTGTAATATCTGTGTGATTCGGAGTATATCTGTGGATTCCCAACATGGTTCCTACCATCAGTTAAGTAAGCCTTGTGATTATCCGTAGTGTCCTGTACAATTTGTATCTTCATAGGTTCATGGGTTCATACTAGGCTATCCACCCTAGGGCATTAGTAAGCCAAGCTAGAGAGTGTGTGTGTCTTTCGCCGCCCCTTGCTATGTGACTATTATGGCCATTTATGATTTTCTTTACTGTGCCTCTGTCTGGACGTGACACAGTGAAGACCCCCAGTGTACATGTACGATCATCCATCCACTTGGCAATATTCCTGTTGAGGGGTGTCAGTGAGGGGCTCTGCCTAACATTGATTGGGATCCTGTTTCTGGGTGTGGGGAGCCTCTGGGTTATGTATCTGTCCCTCCAGCACATCCTATTTCATTATGTGTTGAGGCTGACATCTGTCACTCTCACAGCTCCAATGGCTTTGATTTCCTGTGGTGGAGCATGTCCATTACTCCTGTGTTGGACATGGCCTTGTACAACAGACATACAATGCCTCTGTGTAGGCAGTCTGTGACTGCATTCAGCTGGGGTGTCTACAGCCAGGCAGCATATGACATATATTTGACACCCTTTATCCTCTTGGTGGGGTACCTTTGAGGTCTTCCAAACCGCTGCAGGTGTCAGGTATGGTACATCCCATATGAGTCATTGTACTAGATTATGGGTCTGATAACGGAACAGTACAGGGGCACAGTGACCTCTGTTGATGTAGATGTGAATCCTTTCATGATACGGTGTCCAATATCGACAGTCTTCCTAGCCACATTGGCATTGTGAGTGTCACATGACAGGTTACTGTCGACTTGTGTCCCTAGGTCCCTGATTACTCCTTGTATACATAATGGTTTACCACCTTATGTGGTAATTTGTGAGTACCTTGTCTGGTATTTGGTGGGACATTCATACTGTCCAGTGTCTTCAGGATGTCTGGGTGGGGTTCTTGTGTGTGAGAGTGTGGTCTGTCGCATGCTACAGACTGTACAGCAGTTTTGACTACACTTAGGTGCACATGGGTGGTCTCCACTGCTTCGTGCATTGTCAGTTACCTGGCCGTATGGGTGCCTGTGCTGCATATGGATACCCCCCCTCCTTTGATGTTTTGGTCCAGGTGTTGGGGCCATAATGCATGATATGTGGTATAACCTGGTAGTGCTGGTGTGCTATCAGTAGGCTTGCAGCAGGCATCTGTCACTGCACAGACATCGATGTTCTCCATACTGGGAAGTACCTCAGGGGCATGCATATTGCAGTTTACACATCTGGCATTGGTCAGCATTACCCTTATGTTTCTTACCACTTATGTTTTCTAGGGTGGTGGGTTAGTCTTTTTGGCCTTGCCTACGTACGGCTCTATGGAGGTGGCAAAGGCCTTATCCAGTATCCAGACACCCAGGGTAACAGGTGCAAGCCATCCCTGGAACAGCAGCATGGCTTGTCATGCATGACATCTCAAGCAGACAGACATTAGACCCTCTTGGACTGACAGCTGTAACTGTGCCACCTGTTAAAGCTGATCATTCTGTGTTTGTACTGTGGCATCATTCTTGGTGAGGGTTGGATGCTGCAAACAGCCAGTGTCATACCGGCCTGGGGTATATACTCAGAGAGCTCATCCATGTCTCTTTTCATGTAGTCCAGGGAGGTACATCTCAGGTCATTCACACCAGCATGGACAATGAGTGCATCATAATTCTGCTTGCTTTGGGGTGACCTGCGTACTTGTGTTATGTGGCATATTGTGGCAGCCTACAGGCAGCCTACTGTACCCTTTCCCTTGTTCAGTCTGGTGAGTGGGACAGCAGTGTGTCTGCCTATACAGACATGTATTACAACTGTATCAGGCATGTTGTTTCTCCTTCTGGCCTGTGACTGTTTGGCACACCAGCTTTGTGCACTATGTGTTGCATGTGCTATGTTTGGAGGTTGTGGTTGCTTGGGATCTGCTTTGGAGGCTTCTGTTGGTGTGGTGTGTTTGTAATTAGGGCCTCCGGGAATGTTTTTCTGTGTTTATGTGTTTGGTTTACAGTTGTGATAGGTCTATGTGGGACTGGGTTTGTGGTGTATGTGGTTACCTTCTCCTCCTGACCAGTTTTGACAGTACTGAGTTGGGGGAGCTCAGCCTCCGGTTTGGATACATGGTTGCATCTCTCACATATATTTGTATTTATTGGGGGGAGTTGTGGGTTGTCTGTGTACTTGGGCCAGGTGTCACATTGCCTCTGGATTCACAGATTCTACTTGTTGTTGCTGGCCTTAGTGGATTGTATGTGTGGACATATTTTATTGCCATACTACTGATCAGTGATTACTTCCCTTTTTATGTTTGCTCTATCATGTAGTAGCTTCCTCATTCTCTTGCATGGTTTGGTAATGGCTGGAGACCAGCATGCCAGATGCATGCGTGTATGGCATTGTGTCTTGTTGTTATTTGTGATTGCATACTCCAAGCATTCCTGGCTGTGTTCATGGAATGCCTGTATAATATGTTCTGCGGTGTGTCCCATATGCTGCACTTGCACAGGGCCTTTCGTGGATTCCACATCGGTTTGGAGGGGTGCAACCTATGCTTTACACATGTTTTTCACTGTGGTTTTCTGGCCAGGGACTGTGGTCAGGATGTGTATATCCAGTGTGACTACTCTATGGTCTGGTCTTACCAGTGAGGGATACACTTCTCATCTTGCCATCCAGTACACATGTTGCTGATTATCACATCCAGTATGCTTACCCCTCTTGTGGGAGTGGTACGTTGTTCCTGGGCATTTTGGTTTATGGATTCTGGTAACTTTTCTCCTACTGTGTTGGTGCTAGTATAATGCTCCCAGTGTATGTCTGGGTATTTTCAGTCAAGCAATATAATGTGGTTTGGGGGGCTTGATATATTCATGTATTCCAACATAGGCCAGGTGCAGTTCCTGGTATTAGGACAGTCATCTGCAGCAGGCTATATACTGGGAGGCAGTTTTAGCCATTGGTATTTGACCATGGCTAATACATGCTGCTTCTTGTTGTGGTACCAACATGGGGGTGTGGTTATCCTTGACATTTATTGCTAGTCACCCTCCTTTTGTAGCTTGTTCCATGTTTTGCGGCTGTACAGCACAGTATGAGGTGTAACCTGGTAGTGTTAGGGTGCTGATGTGAACCTTGACCCAGTTTTCTATTACAGGACTGATATCAACATTCTCCATACTGTGTGCGTTTACACTGCACACATCTTGCTGTTTAGACTTCTGGCATTGGGTAGCATTGCATCTAGGTTCCTATCCCTTGTGGTACCTATGAAGGTGGGTTTGTGTTTTGAGACTTACTTATTCAGGGCATGCTGTGGGTACTGACAGCCTTTGCCAGTATCCATGGGGCCTGGACTGATAGGTGCATGCCACCCCTAGCAGGTGGTGCATCATGTCATGCTCCACATGTCTTCCCAGGCTGAAACACATTGGCTCCCCTTTGACTAACTGCATTACTTCAGCCAGTTATTGCAATTGATCATCCCATCGTCATTTTGTGGCTTCATGCTTGGTGAGGGTGGATGTTAGTCAGGGTCCTCAGGTGTGCATATAGTACATGGTGTTACATTACTTAACACATGGCATTCATGCCTCAGGTGGTGCTGCAGGGCTGCCTCTGTCGGATGCGCATATTACACTTCCTGTACATGTTTGTGAGCAGGTCATGTCATTTTAGGCATCCCTGTTATTATTTGAGAGAGTCAGAGGGGGTATCATTCCCAGGGTTCCTACTGAGCCAGTGTATGTGCTATGTGTTGCCTCTTTGCCAAGGCCAGGGCATACTGGGCATGCCTCCTTCTGCCTACTGGGGCAGGCTCAGGTTGTTCCTCCTCCGAGTCACGCACTGCCTGTGATGGCCTTGGCAATGGTGGGGGGCTGTTTGGCCCATCCCTATGCTGGTCCTGCAGCAGCTGTTTTCGCAAGATCATATTATGTAGCATAGCACATACCATGACAATTTGGGTACATGTAGTTGGTGTGTACTGCAAGGCTCCACCAGATGTGTCCAGACACCGGAACCGTGACTTGAGCAGCCCAAACACATGCTCTATTACATTACGTGTTTGTGCATGTGCCTCATTATGGCGTTCCTGTTCAGGTGTGTGCGCGTTTCTGATGGGTGTCATCAGCCACGGCTCCAGTGCATAACCTGCATCACCCACTAGGTGTCCATGTGGGATGTCCCCAATGGCAAATGTCTGGTACAGCTGCGTCAAATGCCAGACGTGGGAATCATGGTAGCTCCCAGGGCAGCCAGCACACACATTCATTATTATGCCCTGTGCATCACACACGACCTGGCAGTTGATGGAGGGGAAGCCCTTGTGGTTAATGTAGGCCCTGCCCCGCTCACCGGCTGGTGCTTTGATGCGTATGTGCGTGCAGTCTATTGCCCCCACTACCTCAGGGTATTCCGCTATTTGCTGGAAGAGACGCATATTGCTGGCCAATACCTCACGGGCATTGGGGAAATATACATGATCACCGACATGTGCTGACATGGCATCCAGGAACTGGTGCAGTACCCTGGAGGCCTGTGATATCCCCATCATATCACCAGTTGGTCTTTGGAAGGTACCTGTTGCTAGTATTCTTAGGCCAACACATACCTTGGTTTCCACTGGGATGGGTTCCCCTCTGTTGGTTCTGTGTGTGAGGCATGGCCTGCACAGCTCAACTATTTGCTGCAGGAGCTCTCTGTCCACTCTATAGTGCTCTACTATCTCCAGCTCATGTAACCTGTGGTAGGTGACCCTGGGCCTGTACACTCTTCTCCGTCTCCTCACTGTGGGTTGTCTGGCACCATCTGCATTGTCACCACCCTCAGCAAGTCGCCTATGTCTCATTATGGCAGCTATGGCAGCCCCTAACATTTCTGCTCTGAGTTCAGCTTTTTCAGTTTTCACTTCTAATAGCTTACTCCTGTCTTGCAGTGTCTCTTGAGAGAAACATCCTGCACTGCTGTTTGCAGAGTTTTAAGTGCTGGGCTGGGCTACTATTCTGCCTGTGTAATTGCCTGCTTCTAATTGTTTTCACCTGCTAGTTCCAGCAGTATTCTCTGCTAGCTTCCTACTGATTCTGTTGCTTCCTTTTTCCTTTCTGTTTCCTCAGGGGGGAGCAGCGTGCATACCTGCAGAAACACGCTCACAGTGGCTTACATGCGCGCACACATGCTTACACGGTTCAGGATCTGCCTATTCTGGTTAAAACACGTGCACACCAGCGCAAACAGTGTTAAACATCTACCAACACGCTCCCACATGCTCAGTCTGCCTTACACATGCGCACACTGCCCTACTCGTGCTTCATGGCACGCACACGTGCGCATACACGCCCAGCAAGAAACTTTGGTGTAAGTAACAGTGTACACCTTCCATTTCTTGACTTTCCCATGCTTATCTTGTGGCACTCCTCTTTCCCTAATCTGTGTCTGTCATCTGTCATTTTACACTGACCTTCAATGAACTTGCATTTCTTTCTACCATTCACCCCTGTGATGTCACCTATATCCTACTCTATTCCTCCCCCTTATGTATCTCTTACACTACTCAGACTGTGCTCATTTGCTATGTGACTGTGGGATTCAGTATCCTAACCCTCATTTACATGAGATTGCCTACTAATGCTTAGTTACATGTCTTAGACTCAGCTTCCCCCCTTAGCAACCACTACACGGTGGCCATGTTGTTTTTGGTCTGCTGGTCCCTGCATTGTCATTCCATGTATTGCATAAAATCCACATTTGTGGGTTTATAACCTTAATTTTTATGTTTTGTACAGTGCAACCCATTTGCGCGGGGCTGCTCTGCGTTTAAACATCGGCGATCGACGAAAAAAAAAATATTTTTATAATTTTTGCATCGGGTTACCTTGCCAATGGCCACATATTTGGCCATTGGCATGCTGCCTGGCACATATGCACCCTTTATTTGGAGCTGACATGGCTCTGTTGTAATTTTTGCAGAAACGTACTCAGTTGTCAACTGAGTACATTTCTGCAGCTAAAACGTCTCTTACACGGGCTGGTTTCTGCTTCGTGGATCGCTAATATACCTCATTTGCATACCTTTCGTCTGCAAGTAAGGTATTTAGCATATCCACACCCAGTCCGTGTAAGAGACGTTTTAGCTGGTCTCTTACACGGAGTTTCGGGCTGTTCCTAGATCGCGAGGCTTGCATGGAGTGTTACACGTCTCTTACACTCCGTGCAAGCCTTTGTGAATCCTGCCCAGTGTTTCCAGATGCAGCTCTCTGCATCAAGCACAATTTCCCTTAAGAGTATACATGGAACACACTCAGTCTGGGGTCTGGATTTCTCTCTCTTGTCTTGGTTCAGGTCTCCAATAAGACTCCTCACTGACACAGTTATAGAGTTGAGTCCTCAGCCAGGTGTTCAAGCCAAATTCTCTAGCACCCTCTCTGTGAAGCCACTGCTTTGTGTCTCTGCTCCAAACAGCTGACACACACACTTTTTCACATTTGATTTTTGTACACACACACACACACACACACACATACACACCTGCGAAAGGCTGGGACAGATTTACTAGCTATGCCCCCTTCTGCCCAGACTACAAGGTAGTTACTGCCACCAGACACTCTAAAGCCAGCTACTCTAAGGTTCTTACAAGGGTACCAAATTATACTGAGTGAAATTAATATTAGTACCAAAGGTAGTGTTTTACCAGTGCAGGAAGGCTTTTAGGAGTGGCCACAGAGTCACCAAATATATATGAGTACTCTTAAAGCTTAAAATATTCTCAAAAGGACCAGCCACAATGAAAAGTTTTAATATATTTACTAATGAATAATAAAAGAACATGAAAATTCAGATTATCTGTTTACAATAAACACCAGAGTTTCAATCACAGAAAGTATTAAAATAATACAGAAGAATAGATTTACATAGATACAGAAAAACAGTACTTAACTAATCTCAGTATATATTTTCCGACCAATTTAAAGAATTACTATTCCCCTAGCCAATTACTAGAGCAAGACAAGATGAAGTAGGTGAGGGGTCCTTCTTTGTCAGGTTCCAAAAATAGAGTGCTCTGAGGCTTCTCTCTCATCTGGTAGGAAAACATCATTTTTGTCCTAGATTACAGAATGACATAACATATATCTGGTCATCTGACTTCTGGTTTGCATGCTACCCCCATTGTTAGAAGCTGAACCAGAATTTAGCACACAAGTGTTATCATACAAACAGAGCTTTGCTGAGATGTGTTATACCATCTGAAAGCTATAAAACCATAAAACACTTCCACTCTTCCTACAGGAGCTAATAAACCCTTCTCTGGCACAGACATTAAGTCTCTGGTGCAATCAGAACTGTAAGATACAATCTTTATGGCCTAAACCAGGTTATTTAATTTCAGGATATTTTTCTTAAAGTTAGCTGGGGGTGAGATTAACCTCTTCTCTTCCAGTATCCTCTGTTAAAACATATATATTTAATCAGACCATTGGGTCTCCCCCAACAAAACTAAAGGACCAACTCCAGCAAAACTAAACTCTGCCCAACCACTTCCCAGTTGCTTCCAACAGTGAAACATCGGCTGAGTCACCTACCATCTGGTCTCCCCTAAAAAAAAATAAAGGCCAACTCCAGCAAAACTAAAGTATGACATGCTGATTAACTTATAACTGAAATTACTCTGACCTGTAAAGTAGTCTCCTTAAGAGCATGCTATCAGGAACACCAGCCATTATACATACTCTACCTTAACTTTAACTCCCTTGTCTCTCCACTGTAGATTCCAGCCCCCCTGAAGCTCTGGGTCACAAGAAATCTTGTCCCCAATATTAACAGGCATTTTTATAACATATACAAGACTTTGCTTCTCAAGCTTACCTACAGCTTTGTACACCTTGTCTTCCAAGCAGCTTGGCACACTGATTGTCCTACTTACTGCGAACTACCACGAACATGGTGAATCCACTCCCCCTTTTTTTTCTGCCCTCACGTCCGGGACGAGGTTATATCTCGGCCCCATAACTATGGGTGCCATTTTTAAATTTATCCCCTGTGCTATGCGTTCACTGTGGGGTAGCATGCTCACCAGGTAAGACTATTGTGGTTCATATTCAGTATTAACTACCCAAATTGAGGTTAACTGGATGAATAACTTATACATTTTCTAAAACTGAGGAAAAAAAACTTAAAATATGTAAAGTGTAAAGTTATGTTTGTATGTAGACATCTATTTGCTAAAAATGTATTTGGATAAGGTCTGTATTGAATGATTCATGGACAATTAAGAAGACTGCTGTACATTCTTGTTGAATCAAAGAACTTAACTTATTTATAGTTGGATGATAAATGCTGCTATTTGTTTCAAGTGAAAAGAATGCAGTTGACAGAGTCTGTGCAGTACACTACATGGGCTACAAAACGTCTGGTAACCCACTAGCTATATTGATTTCAGTAGTGCGATCTGATATTGTTGCTCGCTTTCCTGCTGCGTACTGTACTCTACAAGTTAAATACAAGATTGTACTAACAGATGCAGTCTGTCTTTGGTCTGTTAGGGATTTAGACTATTTCTCTGATTTTGCTGCTCGCTCTCCTGTTGCGTATTATAATCTACAAGTTAAATACAAGATTGTACTAACAGATTTACTCTGTATTGGTCTGTTAGGGATTTATTTTATTTTACTATTAGTGAGTGCAGTATGGAATTAAATTTCTAATGGGCTCATAGTTTGTAGCTTAGAACATTATGAGCATTACTGAAGGATTTCATGTTTAGTGAACGGTATGCTTAAAGCCTCTGCATTTGTCTGCCTCTCCGGTGGAGCTGTAACATTCGTTAGCAAATATGGAAAGTCTAATGCTCTATTGTAGACCATGTTAAAATGTCTTTGCTGTTACTAGACTGGTAGTTATAAGATATATGATAGCTCGGCTCCCCAGGTAAAGCACTGTATTGCACAAGCCTGCATTGTATATTTCATAGTTTGTGGCTGTAGCTTTTCTCTAAATTTGTCCTTTCTGTGCTTGTTTCACTGCTCAATTACTAATTTCCCATATTTTGCTTTTCCTCATCCCTAGCTCTGCCCAACCACTTCCCAGTTGCTTCCAACAGTGAAACATCAGCTGAGTCACCTACCATCGGGTCTCCCCCAACAAAACTAAAGGACCAACTCCAGCAAACATCAACCATTATACATACTCTACCTTAACTTGCCTCTCTACTGTAGATTCCAGCCCCCTGAAGCTCTGGGTCACAAGAAAGCTTGTCCCCAATACAAACGGGCATTTTTATAACATAAACGAGACTTTGCTTCTCAAGCTCACCTACAGCTTTGTACGCCTTGACTTCCAAACAGCTTGGCAGACTGATTGTTCTACTTACTGCGAACTACAATGAATGTGGTGAAGCCCCACTCCGTTCCTCTACCCACCCTCATTCCCACCCATCCCCATAACATTTCCTTTATACTTTTCCCTCCTTACAAACCCCTCCTCCTTAACCCTCCCCTTCCTGTTCTCAAACTAAAAAACACCCCCACCCCATCTCTCCTCCCTTTATCACTAACACTGCCTCCTGCTTGTTTAATCCATATCTCTCCCCCTACTGCTCTCCTCTTCCCACTCTCCTCAACTACCCCACTTAAGTTACTACTATATAGCTCCTTTATCAAGCACCAGCTCACCTTTTAATATGCCTTTCTCAACCCAAACCTTTCTCTTCCTACCTCCATTGCTCCTTCTTTATACTCTCACCTCCTATAACTCCACCTTAACTCCAACATAGTTCATTCCTACAACTATCACTGCTCATAACCTCACACATCCCCTGCAATCTCTCCTTATTTGCTCATCTCTTTCCACTAAATACAATCCTCCCAAAAATCAAAATACCTCTATCCCTCACCACATCTCGCAAACATAAAATAAAGCAGGTGCTATACAAACCATACTTTCTCCCAAATTCCTACTACTATCAGGTGATGTACATCCTAACCCAGGTCCTACACTCCCCTCTCTAGCCAAAAAGGCACACTGCCCAAATCCTGCCAGCACTAGTCCCACCAATAAACAACTATCATTTTACTCAATGAATCTTAGAAGTGTCCTAAACAAAATAAGTGAATTCCATGCCTGGATGACAAACCATACCCCTGATATATTCACCCTAACTGAAACCTGTATGAAGCCACAAAACCCTGATAGAGATATTCTCCCTCCTGGATATAGCATACTTCGACAAGATAGACAAAAGAAAAAAGGAGGTGGTGTGGTTATAGTCTACTCTAACCATCTTACTCCTTCAAGTCCTATACCCACTCCCTCCTTGTCACCTGCTGAACTCCTGATGGCTAACTTTAAACTTAATGATTATACAACTATCACCTTTGTAGCTATTTACATTCCTGAAGATGATAACCTTACCCTTCTAGAAAGCATTGTCTCCTACCTTTCTCTAAACTTTGACAATGAAACCATCCTTCTTGGGGATGTAAATATCAACTGGCTAACACTTCGGGAACCTAACTCTACCTCCTTCATCAACTTACATGTTTTTTTGCAACTAATCTCTTCTCCTACCCATTCCAACAAATCTCATACTTCCAGTTCTCTCATAGAATTGATTTTAGTCTCTGACCCAAATAAATATCATGATCCTACAACCCTAACTGACTCCCTAAGTGACCACTCCCCTGTGAAAGTTCTTAGATACACACCTCATTTCACCAAGCCCCACAGATACATAACCTGCCGTAAACTTACCTCCTTCTACCCTGTCACCTTTAATGCTCTTCTCTCCAAAATAAACTAGTCACAACTAACTCTCCTCCCTCTCGACGATGCTGCCCACTCATTTAACTCAACCTTTCTTAATATCCTAAACTCACTTGCTCCTCTTTGCACTGTCCAGATCAAATCCAATATATCACCATGGTTAACTAAAGCTACCCATACTCTAATGAATACCAAAGACAAAATGTGGAAAATGTAGGTAAAAACTAAGCTCCCAACCCATTTACAAAAATATAAAGAACTCAGAAATCTGGCAAAAAACACATTAACAAGGATAAAAAGAGCTTTTATTTTAACCCCCTCCCCCACTGCCCAAAGGTCAGAACCCCCAAAATTCTGGAACTCCATTAAACACATCTTGCATCCTGGAAACTCTTCTTCTCCCAACCCTTGCCCAAACAATACTCCAGAAGAAACAGCTACCATATTCAATACCTATTTTATTGAATCCATATCAAAGATGATAAACACCTTGTCCTCCACTACCAACATAGATAACTCTCCCAAACCCTCTCCTTCTCCAAATTCTTTCTCTCTTAAATTAGTACCTACTAACTATATCAAATTCTTACTCACTAAACTTAAACCCTGCTCCTCCTCGGCTGACCATCTGCCTCCCTATTTCCTGCAAGTAGCTGCAGAGTCTATTGCTATTCCTGTATCTATCCTAATAAATCGCTCTATCACAGAATCAAAAGTCCCTTCTATCTGGAAAGAATTTTACACCTTACCTATACACAAGGGAGGTAACTCTACTGATATTTCAAACTTCAGACCTATCGCAATCCTCTCTCCACTATCAAAAATGATGGAAAAATGCATACATAAGCAGCTCATGCAATACCTACTACAGGAGTCCTTGCTCACACCCACCCAACATGGCTTTCGCCCTAAGCACAGCACTTTGACTGCCCTAATATCCTTCACTAACACTATCTCACAGGTCAGGGATAACAAACTTGTTTCTTGCCTATTCCTGGACCTCTCCAAAGCCTTTGATACAGTCTCTCACCCTCTCCTACTATCCAAACAGTCTAACCTCAACTGATGTACTTCTACTATTACCTAGGTTATCAGCTATCTCACTGACCGCCTGCAGTGTGTGAAATGGCTCTCTGCTCTCTCCCCCCCCTACCAGTGAAAATGGGTGTCCCCCAAGGATCCATCCTAGGCCCATTACTTTTTAACATCTTCACTAATCTCCTACATACCTCCTGTCCTCTGTCATCCCTTATTCAATATGCAGATGATTCTCCATTGCAGATTCTCCCGATGACCTTATCTCTGCTACTCAAGCATCTTTCAACTCAGTAGAATCCTGGCTCTGTGACAACCAGCTAGTACTTAACCCTAAAAAACAACCAGCTAATACTTAACCCTAAAAAAAACAAAACTCCTACTCTTTCTTCCTAAAAACCTCACACACCTTAAATCAACCTTTTCAGTACTCTCCCTTAATACAACATCCATCATTGTTGAAACTAGCACAAAACTACTAGGAGTAACAATAGATGACCAACTTAAATTTGACTTACATATAAATAACTGTATTAAAAATACACACCAAAAACTGAGCCTTCACTATCGAAACAAAAGGTTTATTACAAATAAAGCAAGCGTTACCCTCTCTCACTCATACCTACTACCCAGTCTATTGTATAGCTGTCAAATTCTCACTAATCTCAACTCCACACTTCTAGCAAAACTAGAATCCACCTATAACAAGGTTGCAAGATTCGCTGCACAACAAACTTATAAATCTCACCATTGCCTCTCACTAAGATACTTAAACTGGGTTGAACTACCCCACTCACTTCTTCACTTCCAATTACAGATAATCCATACAATTCTATACCAGCCATCCTTCTGTCCTAGCCTATCCTGTTTAATCTCTCAATACTCCCCTACCAGGTCCTTACATAGCTCTAACCAAAACCTATTACAAATATACAAAGCTAAAACTAAATTTGGATGTAATCTCTATAGCTCCAATCCTTTTATATGATGGAATAAACTGTCATTAGAAATCAGGTCTCTTACACAAACTAATCAATTCAAAACTGCAACCAAAGAATACCTAAAAGCACACTGGTCCTGCCCTTATTATCATCCTCCATAAACTACATTCAGTCCACTTGCTAAACTCTACCTTACTAGTCACTGTCAGTCTGTCCTCTTTTACCTCCGATGATGAACTATAACTTCTGCATACTCTTTTCCTTAACATCTACACATCTCATTTCCTCTTCTGATCTCAATTACTTATTCTACTGTTACTTATAATCTACTGTTACTTATATTCCTGCTTTTTATGAATTATTGTCTTATATTGTTACTTACTTACATCTACTGTTACTTAAAATTATTGCTGCTTTTTATTGTCTTATATTGTTTAATGCTTACATTTAAAAACAATGAAGCTTCTTAACTAATTACCCCTGTATTAACTAATATACTTTCTATGTAACTACTGTGAAATTCTAATGCTTTTAATGACCTGTATACTGTGGAACTTTTCTCCCCGGGCCTCTGCTGAAAAAGGGCTATTCAGCTCAGTCAGACCATCCCAGTCAACAAATGTAAAATAAAAAAAATAAAATAATAAATCATTTAGGTCAGATATTCAACCTGCAAAAACTCATGCCCATTTGGCGACATTAGTTGACATGACCAAATTACCTAGAACTATATTTTACACTATCAGGTGGCTAGCCTTGCTATGGATTGCAGTCTGTGATCCATGTTCTTCTAACTTGAGGATACTGCACACCACAGTAGATCCCCAAAGTGGCTGCTCTATACAACTCTTCTACCTATAGGGCACCAGCTAGAGTCTGTGCTGCTGCCCAAATTTCTATTCTTGGGTTAGTTTGAGATGGAACCACTCAGCATGCTTTTAGAAGGTGAGAGGAACCACACTGAGACAAAACTCCATACAGCATTGATCGGAGGTCAAGATCAAACATTGTACCTGTGCATGGGAGGGAAAGACTTTAACCATTATGCCAACTGGTCTTGATTTTTGCCAGCTGATCTCATGGTTAATTATATATTACTGCTAGTGAGAATAACTGGGATCATACCAAATATGAGGGGACACATGCATGGAATAAAGCATTTAGGAGTTGCCACTAATAGTATAGGGGGCAGACCTGGGATGAATTTGCCGTTTACCATCCATAGATCTCTAGACTTCTCTAAAGCTTTCAACACAGTTTGTCACAGCAAACTTCTTCAAATGTCCTCACCAGTTCTCTCACAGCCCACCCTTCTGTGGTTCAAAAGCTACCTATCCAATAGGTATCAGTCAGTAAAATGGCACTCTATGCTCTCTCCTTACCTCCTAGTCAACACTGGTGTACCACAAAGCTCTATTCTTGGTCCCCTCCTCTTTAACATTTTCATCAACACTCTCTATACTTCCACACAACAGGCCACCCTAATACAATACGCAGATGATTCCACTCTTATTTGGACATCTGACAACATGGTAAAAGCAATGTCTTTCGTTTTTTCCTGGTTAGGGGTCGGCACAGCGAATCACTGGTCCAGTGATGATTGTCAGTAGATTTTACAGTGCCAATTTGCCAGCCCAATGCCCAACCTTCAGGGAAGGCAAACCCACATGCACACGCACCTACCTGCATGTCTTTACAGTTCAATCAGCTGCAGGGAGGACATGCAGACTCCGCAAAGAAGGAACTCCAGCCGAGAATCAAACTGAAGAACCTCTTGCTGTGAGGTAACAGTGCTAACCGCTGCACCACCATGGTCTTCTACATCTGATAATATGGTATTTGCAGTGGCTGCTAAAGCTTCCTGAGTAATTTATTTTTTGAGGTACATCTGACAACATGGTATACCTCAAAAAAATTACTCAGGAAGCTTTAGTAGCCATTGCAACATGGCTTCATAGCTCACAACTCATGCTTAACCCAAAAAAGACCAAACTACTACTTTTTCCCTAAATCCCTCTTTCATGAAAAAACTAAATTTAAAGCCCTCTCTCTTGATAATGGAACTACTGAAGTCACTTCTCATAGCAAACTATTAGGGGGATAGTTAATGATAATCTTACATTCCACCTGCATATACAAAATTGTATAAGAAAAACTCATCAAAAACTATGGATGTTTTACAGAGTCAAAAACTTTCTCACCAATGCAACTAAAACTACACTTACCACTACTTATCTCCTTCCCACACTTCTTTATGGTGCTTTCATCCATACTAACCTCCAGGCTTCACAAAAATTGAAACTTGAACAACGCTATAAAAAAGCTGCTAAATTTGCAGCACATACCCCTTTCTGAACCCACCACTGTATATCAGTGAAAAGCCTAAACTGGTTAGAACTGCCACAACAACTAACATATACACAGCTTCTTACCACGTATAAAATTACCCAGCATCCATCTGTCTATCCAGCACTAGAAAACATTCAACACAACTATGTCCCCAGTTTGTCATTGCAATCCAGTGACAAAAAACTCCTTTCTGTGTACAAACCTAGCAAATCTGCTGGGCATTGTCTATACTCGTACAAGGTTGAAAGGAATGGAACACCTTACCTGTATCCATCAGGTCTATACCCACTGTCCCATCTTTCAAAACCACAATGAAAGACTTCCTAGCTAAAATCTGGCTCTGTTCTTGCTCAAAACCAGGATAACCTACATCCCTAAATGTGAACAAGTACCTTTTCATTCCTCATATCTCCTTACTCTCTTTTCTTCACTTTCTTCCTTCCTGCTATCTCATTCTCTTTTCTGACTCTCTCTCTAAATATACCATAAGCCTGTTTTTCCCTTACTTCATATTGTAATTCCTATTTGTATTACACTAACTTACCTTTAATTTCTTTACAAACTGTCTAAAATTTCACTAAATATTAAATGATTATTATATACCTCAGTCTTAACCAATGTTTTTATATTATGTCTAATTTGTTATAATTATTTAAACTGTAGCAGTTTTTGTTTTATTTTTGAAGACTGTAAAATTATTGTTCTTAAAATGCTTTGTAATAATTTGGAGCTTTTCTTCCAGGCCTTTTCAGAAAATGGGCTTAAACCCAGTCGGACTTTTCTGGTAATCAAATGTCAATACATAAATAAATAAATAGATCCAAGTCGCAGTTGAATATGGACAGGGATGAACTTTGTTTTACGTGGATGCGGAGCCTGTTCCAGAACAGTGGTATCCTCTGTGAGATATATTCATCCCTCCAAGCTGTTCTGTTGATGTTGCATAAGAGGTTTAGAAAACTAGACCAATTATTTCTGATGTCCTTTAACTTGCTGATGAGCTACAAATCCATCAGCATCGGTACTTTATGTCTCATCAGTTGTCTCACTCATGTAGTATAATACCATTTGTAATAGAATATTTACTGCTCTTTCTTAGCAAATGCATTTTAATTTTTATTTTTAATTTTAATAACTTGCATTATCTGTCTATTTTGTTACCTTTATATTTAAATTGTATTCTTATTGCAAATTACATCCCAGAGTGCGACTGCTGTTGGTCAATGTTTGATGAGTGCTTTACTCTGGTTAATACATATAAATAAATAAGTAAATACATATTTAAAATGTGTCCCTCATTTGTGGCAATTGATTATTTTTTACTTTGTCTTAGATTCTTGGGCAAAGAAAACCGAGTGCTATTTATTATTTACTGCTACAGTCTCTTGTTCTTCTGCTTTGTGAACACTCTGCCATTGCATACTGTCCCTCCTGTTCTTATTCCCTGGCCCATTCTAACCAGCTGAAATTAAAAAAAAAAACTTCTGCCTCTTTGAAGCACAAAGACCTTGTTGAAGACTGCTGTTTTTTTTTTTGCTGGAAGAGGAGGAAACCTCGTCAGAAGAGGGACAATATGTGGTTTGTTTTTAGGTGCAATTATTATCTGCTATAATACAGTCACACTCACTGACTAGAATCAATCAACTGCTTTGCTTTGCTCTCAAGGTTAATTTCTTGGCATTTTGAACACATAATAAGCTAGTTATGATGGGCAACCCGATCATAATCCTCTATATTAAGCTCCTCCCACTCTTTTAACCACTCTGTAGTAGCATCCTTGCAACTGAGCAGCTTTGTGACAAGGAGATTTCTTGGAATGTGTCTGACAGATACTGGTTTGATAAAATAAGTTGTCTTATTGTAGAGGTATCATTTTTTTAACATTTTTTTTCCTCAATCAGAGAATAGCTTGTCTGAATTAACCAAAACAGAAACAGCATCTCTAGACATATTTGGATTCAGAAACAGGTTATCAGAAGGTTTTACTAGATCTAAATGTGACTCCATTTCCTGGTAATGAAAGCATCTTTCATCCTTCTGCTTGCTTGATCATTCAACATGTACAAGTCTTGCCTGTATCCCGGGAGAGGTGAAAGAGTGGTAGACACAGTAATAAAGCATTAGCTCAAAGGCCACTAACTATCCTGTTTTAAATGAGGGTGTCAGTTTTAAATGTGTATTTAAAATGAAGGCTCTTAAACTTTAATTGAAATGTTATGATATTGTATGACTATGAAAATTCTTATGAATATTTAAATATGATGTGACAGTATATGAAGTATTTTTTTAATTTATTTTATTTTATTAGAGACAAATACTTATTTAACAGGGTTTTAATAGGTTAAGAATTATTATATATTTTATGCATATTTAAAAAGTTGTAATGTGGAGCTTCTTAGTCTGATAAATGTTCTGAATAAGTCTGAAAGTATTTGTTCTTAGTTAAAGTTATCATTTATGCTTTATTTTTGGAAGCAACTGATGAACACCTAGAAGATGCATAGAAATGTAAGTGCAGACCTGCCTATATGTCTCCTAAAGCAACCTTCAGACTGTTAAATCACCTTAAATTACCTTTGCTACTACGTAAACAGTAGAAATACAAAGCACATCTATCCCTGATTGCTGGACATAACAATTAGCTTAGAGATAACTCTGTCTCCTCTCTGCCATCTTTAAGTAGGTAATAATACATTCTCTTACCCCATGGCTTAGACAGCACCACATCTACTCTATCTTCCCTCACAACGCAACAGCACATCTAGCATATTACACTGCAACTTACAAAAAAAAAAAAAAAAAAAGTTAAGCTAGACCTGTATAACACCCTCTGTAAATATCATTGAAGGACTGTTACCCTAGACTGTTTAACTGGGTGTATATCATAAGTCTGAACGCATAAATGTCTGAACGCCGAAACTTCGAACTGGAAAGTTCAAAGTCTAAAAATAACAAAGCCGCGGAACATTGAATTCTTTCCCAGGGAAAGAATTCGGTGGGCCGTTTCCACGGCTTTGCTATTTCCTCCACTGTGGTGGATCTCAGAGTTGGTATAGTTAAGTAGGGGTGTGTGGGGGGCACAGCTCCCCATGTTGGGGGTGTGTGGGGCGGGTGAAGCCCCCCACATTAGAATCATTATGTAGTGTTCGTGTGTTTCTGGGTTTTGTACCGGAGCAGCAATTTTTTTTTTCCTGGGAAAAAAAATTGCTGTTCTGAGTGTTCGGAGTATTTAGTTTTCAAACTTTTGGGTTCGATATTTACATAGTCGAAGTTTTGACACTTCTACTATGTGATATAGAACCTGTTTAACTAAGTACTTTGTAAAAATATAACATAAACTGTTTTGAAAAATGCAGTGCTGAAACACTACTGTCTATCTGTCGGTATGTTTGGCACTGTACTTTGCACAAAATGTCTTCTTACACAATACTATTCCTAAAATACATACATGCATACAAATATTTCAAGCATGGACATTAATGCCCTTCTAGCTTGCCAATATACCAAAACACTTGTTTCCATAATAAGTGTCCAGGTTGTTCTTAAAATATCTAAACTAGTACTTGCTTTAATGCAATTTGGTAGACTGTCCTGTGCATCAGCTACTTTTTCAGAGAACCAACTTGTACACTTCTCATCCCTATAGAATCTTTTTTTAATTTCTCCAAGTCTTTTGGGTTTCCAGTACCATGACGGGAATGGACCCCATTCCTAAGTCAAAGTATGATTAAAGTTTATGAAATTAGTATTGTTTCACTCTTTGATGTCAGCCAAAAGTGCTCTTCACAGCACCTGCAATGTGCCTAGTAATGACTCCTTCTGCAATTCGTATGGTGTTAAGTGAATTGGTAACATATCTAAATACAATTGCCCTGCAGAAGTATTTTTCTTTCCTCTAATTTCTCTCTTAATCATTTTGTATATCTTGTGTCTGGAAATTCCGGGCTTTTTACATAATAGTAACAATACATAATTTCTTTCTTATCCTCAATAGTCCACTCTATCATCTTAAGGCTCTTCTTTGGCCAATCAGTTTTTGTCGTTTTGTGTACTGGTACTTCCTTCTACAACAGGAGGCCATCCTCCCCCTGAGCCTGGCCTGACCCCATTGTAGGAATGTTTCTGTATTTTGAGGATTCTACACTGTCATTTTTTCCAGTCCTGGCACCAGTGTGCCTACCAGGATCGGGCACTTTTTTATCCTGGGTCTTGTGCACCCAGCTATCTTTTTTATTTTTGATTTACTTCTGTCCATGATTTATGCTATATAAATACAGTCTATGTATCAGTGTCGCTTTGGTGAGATTTTGTGAAAAACAGAGTCCACCTCGTGAAGGTACTCACCAAGACTTGAGGATGAATTCAATTTCATCACTACTACTCTCCTTTGCTTGCTGACTTTTCATCTCTCCATCAGGACCCCTCATCTCTCCATCAGGACATGGGTTGTCTGATGATTCTCTAGTACTTTTTGATAACCCCAAACATTCCCAGAGGTAGTTGTCTCTAAATGCCCTATATACCTGTATAAAATCTCCTCTTAGATATCTGTAAGAGACACTGTACAAGTTCAGATATTTTAATCTTTCATAACAACTTAAATTTTCACATCCATGGATGCTCTTGATATATTTCTGCTGTACTCTTTCCAGCTTACTCATGCTTGTTTTCTTATAGGGTTTCCATATTGTTATTCCATACTCAAATTTGGGTCTAATGTAACTAACAGACAATGACATCATCATTTTTTATTTCCTGGACTTTATACATTTTTTATACAACCTATAGTTCTTTAACTATCATTAAACAATTGGTTAATATGATTAGAAAAACTGATAGCTGGATCTACCCACATACCCAGGTCCTTAAATGAGTCTACAGTTACACTCGCTGTGTGCTATATTAAATATTCACCTTTCAATTTATGTCTCCTCAATCTCATATGCTTAGTTTTTGATGTATTTATCAGCATATTATTCTCATGTGCCCAAATGGTTAATTTAGTCAAGTTATGTTGCAGGCATGTCTTATCTGTAACACATGTAATCAGGTTACCCAATTTCAGGTCACCTGCATATAAATTGTAAAACACCCTAGATGAAAAAGTTAGGTCTGAAAGATACAATCTAAACAAGTAAGGGCCTAGGACAGAGCCCTGTGGGACACCCAGACTGTAACCTAGAATTCCACCTGTCCATTTATTGTGTGATAGTTGTCATGTCCTATTTGTTAGTCATGCAGCTATCCATCTTATCAAGAGTACATCAATACATAGTTGTTCTAATTTATTGATCAGTGTTTTGTGTAGAACCCCTTCAAATGCCGAAGTTAAATCTATACAAATTACATCATAACACAATTTTTTATTCATAGTTGTTATTATATTGTTATAGAACATCATGTTACAGGTGGTAATACATCTGTTTTCAACATATACATGCTGATATATGGTTTCAAGTCCCAACCTATCCAGTTCTGACAATAACTTATCCAATATTACCTTCTCCAATATTTTTCCACAAAATGAAAGCAGACTTAATGGTCTATATAACTCTGGGTTTTTCCTACTCCTCTTTCCCTTAAAGACAGTTTTAATGAGCACATGTCTCTAATCTTGAGGAATCTCCCATATTTATCTGACGTAGTGAATAATAAATATAACGGCACTGCAAGTTCTTGCTGAAGTATTCTCAGGTCATTGTTAATAATTCCGTCTCCTCCCTGTGGTTTGCTTGGATTCAGTTTGCATATTTTTTTTTCAATATAATCTAATTTGTTTCCAGTATCTGGGGTTACCTGGATGTCACTAGGACAACTTATCACCCCTTTTGTGGAGCCAAACTGTTTTGCATAAGATTTTGTAAATATATCTATAATCTGTTGTGTCTGAGAATAAAGTTTAGAATCTGCACACAGTTTATCAATTTGCATGTCTTTACTCCTTCCACATCTTATGTATCTATAAAAAGGTTTCCTATTATGCTCAATTTCTTTATATAAATTTTCTTCAAATTTTTCTTGATCTTGTCTCACACTATGCTTCATCTGTTTGTTCAGCTTGTTTATTTCAGTTTTCAAAGTTGTAGTTCAACCTCTCTTCCATTACTTATATTTTATGTCTCTCACCTTAATCAGATATCTTGTTCTTATGGAAATATATCCCCCTTACGTTGCATGCCTAGATGCTGATGTTAAACATTTTTTGATTTTTTGCAGTTAAACAATTTCTCTTTCTAAACTTTCCACATTCATTTGCAGTTTTTCCACTGAACGCCTCACTCCAGTTAATTTTACACAGTGACTGTTTTGCTTCCATATAATCTGTAATTAACCTTATGTGCATTGATTTAAATTTCAGTTTGGCAGAATTATCTAGCAACAAATTAACCTTTATAACCCCATGATCACTGCACATGAACTGTGGTAAAACTTGACTTGAAGTAACAGTAATTTCTTTAGGAACACAAACAACGTCTAGTATGTTCTGTCCCCTGATATGTTTTTTTTACAATCTAAAGCAATTGTTGTTCCTGAATGTATGTTGTGAATAATTTCCTTACTAATGTTGTTGAATCAATATTATTCCAGTCTGTTTCTGGGAAATTTAAGTCCCCAGCTAATATTATTCTTCCCTCTTGTGTTTCATGCAAGAAATGTATGAATTCCTCTAGGTCATCAGCACTTGACTTTGGTGGTCTATACACTCCAACAATTGTCATATGTTCCAGGGTTGTCTTTATTGTCACAGTTACACAGTCTATAGTATTGGTGTTATCAATGAACATGTAATAATCACAGGTCTCATAGCTATCTTTAATCCCTATTATAACACCTCCACCTGATTTTTTTGTTAGAATGTTTGTTACAGTAAAAACATTTGTACCCTGACAGAACTGACTGCCATGTTTCACAAACAATAACAACATCAGTCTTGTGGAAACGTAGCAAATTTTCAGTAAAAAAACTTTATTATTAATGCTCCTAGCATTAACAATCATCAGAGATGCAACAAATGTTGCTATCTGTGGGCTGTTAAATTTTCAACCGGGCAAAAATCCTGGCTAGTGTTTGTCAACTATTGTAAAATATCTACTGCAAAAATTCTCTTCTCTAATGTGGAGAAATGCACGCCATCCAGTCTGAACATGTGTGTCCAAAACTAGGCTTGGATGCTCTACACATTTCCATTTTTTAAAACAGGACATTGTTTTTTCATGTAGACATTTACCCCCAAAATCTTTTCATTCACGGTGACATGACTATCCTTTCTATAGGTGATTTGTGAAAAATACGTCCTAACACCAGTACAAGCTATACTATCTAAGAAGGCTGTCAGTTCCCTACTAACAGTCAGAGAATCCTTACGGATAAGATCATTTGTACCACCTTGAATAAAAATGGATCCATACTTCCTTACATTAAGGCATCCCAAGGCTTGTCTCGCATCTTCTATTTTTGCTCCTGGCAAGCATAACACTATTCGATGTTCATTATCTTTTCTGTAAATGTAAGTATCAGCTCCTCTAATAATTACATCTCCAATTACAAGAATATCTTTGCTGACCAGCTCTAAAGACTCTTCAACTTCTAATACAATAATATCTGCTCTATTAATTGTTACAAAGGAATGATCTTCATCACCATTACTCTTATTAATCCCACTGTTTTCATTGTGTATTAAATTCTCATCCTGCTGGTATTGTAAATCCACAGCTTGAACCATATAGTCAACATCTGTCTTTCTCTTCTTTTTTCTTGCAGTAATGTTCTTCAATCCTTCCATGTTCAAATTTGATTTCTTCCTTCACACCTGCCCTTGCCTCTTTTTTCTACCTTCTCTTTTGGAAAAATGATGCCTTTTTCTGTAGGCCGAAGGTTTTCTGATAAAAAATATCATCATTCTCTGTAATCTGTGTGTTACATAACAAAGCAGTGTCCTTTTTACTACTGTTTTACTACATTAATCAGTTTCTTTTTCTTCCTTGGTTGTGAACTTCTTCCTTTCTTTCTTTTTTATGTTTCCTTCTAAACAAACCAGATCCTTGGATTGCTGACTAGTTGCATCCAGAATTCTCAAGTTGTCAGGGGCATCGTCTTGTTTCATAGGGGTTGAATGATCTTTGTGGACAACAGATGCATCGTTTCCTAAATGTGTTCTATTTGTTCTTTGCCTAACATTATCTATCTCACCAGTCCAGTCATTAATACACAGAACAACAGCTCTCCAAGCCGTGCCAATTGCACAAGTGCAATCATCATCATTAAGTCAAGATATTCTAACAATGGTAAGCAAATCATCCAGCTTTGACACAAGGAAAACAGATCATCAGTGTTATCAGCTGTTACCTTTTAACTATGCATAGCATTTATTACACTGTACAATATATTTGCATTACTCATTTAAGGAATCCATATTCAGCTTCAAAAAATAAAATATTGTTAAAGAAAAGAATAATCAAAATCAGTTACCACAGAAATCAAAGAGAACTTAAATCAACTTCTGTGACAAAAATCACACAAGCAATATGCACCTACATACTAAAGTAAGTACAGTAATGTTGATCTGACTGTACAAGCTCTGCAGACCAGACAAAACCTGTAATTCCTTTCTGTCACACGCGACACAGTTGCACTTCTTTTTAACAGTGAAGATCAATAAATCAATAATACGATCATTAAATCACAAACCAGAGTAGGATTTTTTAGATATGCTTTGGATTTTCAACAAAATATGAATCAAAGTAAATCTTATTAACAATCTAGCCCTTACTACCTACAAACAGTGAAAAAACAGTGATAACAAACAAAATATAATTTCAAATAAAAACTTCTCATATCAGTCATCTGTACAGTAAATCACAAACCAAGGTAGGATTGTTTAGATATGCTCATGATCTGTACAGTAAGGCTATAGATTATACTATATCAAAAGTCATTGTGAAAACTTCCTTATACAACTGTTTTAATTGTCAAATATGTTGCTGTACTGAACAACTATGAATGTGCCATGGTCGAAAAGTGTCGAATTACCTAGTTAACATGGTTGTATATGAATTAAAAAAGGCTTGGTTGTGCTATGTTTATTTATTTATTTGCTTGTTTGTTAATTTATTTATTTAAACTACTGATCTGTGCTGAAGGCCAGGGTTTGAAGTATTTATGTTTTTGTGCCTACATTCATTGCAAGGTTTGCACATGCATACTGTCCCACCTTATTTTTATATATAAAAGTACCAATTTCTCTGAAACTACTGGGCAGAATTTGGCATATGAGAGCTTGGCTCATGATGCTCAGGGGAACATCCAGTTGTTTTGGATTCTGCCATCCGTTTTAGTCATAAAATTTGACGCCAAAAACATTAAAATATTTTCCTTTTTATTCAATCTAGTAGCAGATTTGTTTAAGCAATTTAAAGTGATAAAAGTTTCTTTTTCTCACCAAAAATTTGCAGAGTGAAAAGTGTAGGTAAGAATTAAATCATTGCTTTAAGGGAAACCACACATAGCAGAGTTGTTTAGAAAATGAAATGTGAAACACAATAACTGAACTATATAACAAAAATTAAATATAATTACAAATAAGCACCCTTAGGCAGACTGGAGATGCACATCATGTCGATATGAAGAGTCATAGAAATTATATGAGAGGTGTAAAACAGTTAAATAAGGAGGAACAGTTTGTAAAACACAGTTAAATAAGGAGGAACAGTTTGTAAAACACAGTTAAATAAGGAGGAACAGTTTGGAAAACAGTTAAATAAGGAGGAACAGTTTGTAAAACAGTTAAATAAGGAGGAACAGTTTGTAAAACACAGTTAAATAAGGAGGAACAGTTTGTAAAACAGTTAAATAAGGAGGAACAGTTTATAAAACAGTTAAATAAGGAGGAACAGTTTGTAAAACACAGTTAAATAAGGAGGAACAGTTTGTAAAACAGTTAAATAAGGAGGAACAGTTTGTAAAACACAGTTAAATAAGGAGGAACAGTTTGTAAAACAGTTAAATAAGGAGGAACAGTTTGTAAAACAGTTAAATAAGGAGGAACAGTTTGTAAAACAGTTAAATAAGGAGAAACAGTTTGTAAAACAGTTAAATAAGGAGGAACAGTTTGTAAAACAGTTAAATAAGGAGGAACAGTTTGTAAAACACAGTTAAATAAGGAGGAGCAGTTTGTAAAACACAGTTAAATAAGGAGGAACAGTTTGTAAAACAGTTAAATAAGGAGGAACAGTTTGTAAAACAGTTAAATAAGGAGGAACAGTTTGTAAAACACAGTTAAATAAGGAGGAACAGTTTGTAAAAGTTAAATAAGGAGGAACAGTTTGTAAAACACAGTTAAAGAAGGAGGAACAGTTTGTAAAACAGTTAAATAAGGAGGAACAGTTTGTAAAACAGTTAAATAAAGAGGAACAGTTTGTAAAACACAGTTAAATAAGGAGGAACAGTTTGTAAAACAGTTAAATAAGGAGGAACAGTTTGTAAAACAGTTAAATAAGGAGGAACAGTTTATAAAACAGTTAAATAAGGAGGAACAGTTTGTAAAACACAGTTAAATAAGGAGGAACAGTTTGTAAAACACAGTTAAATAAGGAGGAACAGTTTGTAAAACAGTTAAACAAGGAGGAACAGTTTGTAAAACAGTTAAATAAGGAGGAACAGTTTGTAAAACAGTGAAATAAGGAGGAACAGTTTGTAAAACAGTTAAATAAGGAGGAACAGTTTGTAAAACACAGTTAAATAAGGAGGAACAGTTTGTAAAACAGTTAAATAAGGAGGAACAGTTTGTAAAACACAATTAAATAAGGAGGAACAGTTTGTAAAACACAGTTAAATAAGGAGGAACAGTTTGTAAAACAGTTAAATAAGGAGGAACAGTTTGTAAAACACAGTTAAATAAGGAGGAACAGTTTGTAAAACAGTTAAATAAGGAGGAACAGTTTGTAAAACACAGTTAAATAAGGAGGAACAGTTTGTAAAACACAATTAAATAAGGAGGAACAGTTTGTAAAACACAGTTAAATAAGGAGGAACAGTTTGTAAAACACAGTTAAATAAGGAGGAACAGTTTGTAAAACAGTTAAATAAGGAGGAAGAGTTTGTAAAACACAGTTAAATAAGAAGGCACAGTTTGTAAAACACAGTTAAATAAGGAGGAACAGTTTGTAAAACACAGTTAAATAAGGAGGAACAGTTTGTAAAACAGTTAAATAAGGAGGAACAGTTTGTAAAACACAGTTAAATAAGGAGGAACAGTTTGTAAAGCAGTTAAATAAGGAGGAACAGTTTGTAAAACAGTTAAATAAGGAGGAACAATTTGTAAAACACAGTTAAATAAGGAGGAACAGTTTGTAAAACACCGTTAAATAAGGAGGAACAGTTTGTAAAACACAGTTAAATAAGGAGGAACAGTTTGTAAAACAGTTAAATAAGGAGGAACAGTTTGTAAAACAGTTAAATAAGGAGGAGCAATTTGTAAAACAGTTAAATAAGGAGGAACAGTTTGTAAAACAGTTAAATAAGGAGGGACAGTTTGTAAAACACAGTTAAATAAGGAGGGACAGTTTGTAAAACACAGTTAAATAAGGAGGGACAGTTTGTAAAACAGTTAAATAAGGAGGAACAGTTTGTAAAACAGTTAAATAAGGAGGAACAGTTTGTAAAACAGTTAAATAAGGAGGAACAGTTTGTAAAACACAGTTAAATAAGGAGGGACAGTTTGTAAAACACAGTTAAATAAGGAGGGACAGTTTGTAAAACAGTTAAATAAGGAGGAACAGTTTGTACAGTTAAATAAGGAGGAACAGTTTGTAAAACAGTTAAATAAGGAGGAACAGTTTGTAAAACACAGTTAAATAAGGAGGAACAGTTTGTAAAACAGTTAAATAAGGAGGAACAGTTTGTAAAACAGTTAAATAAGGAGGAACAGTTTGTAAAACACAGTTAAATAAGGAGGAACAGTTTAAGCTGGGAATATGGGGATCAGAAGCATGGAACAGCAGACTTGATTGAAAGCTGGGTCCTTAAGATCTTGAATTTTGAATACTAAATGCTTATTGCTTGGGAAAACACTTGCTTTTTGTTTGCCTGTTGTACCATGACAGTACTGTACATGTTCCATTTCCTCATAAAAATAGTAAACAGGTAAAAATTCTGCACATGTTATACAACTATAATTTGTAAGATGCCAAGTAACAAGGAGAAGTACTGAGAAATAAGAAATCTGCAAACTGCCTTCTAAAGGTTGTCGTAGTCTTAGATGTAAAGCTGTGTCTAGAGGCTGTACAAAAATGGAATGTTAAATGAGCTACTGCATGCTGTGGGAAGAATTAATATGTTACACATACTCTGGAAAATGTTGTATAAAAGTTAGTGTCAAGGTAAATATGTAAATATGAGTGTTGAAAGAAAACTAATTAGTCCAGATACTGGGCAAAGCAAAATGTAAATGGCAACTTACAGGAAAAAAATGCTCCTTGAAGATACTGGCAGAACTGAAATAGAAATGTTAATTGAGTGTAAAATAAGATAATACTGTGTGCAGATGTTGGGTAAACTGAAATATGAATATTAACTAACAGAAGCCAAGTATATTATGTGGAGATACTTGATATGATTCCTGCACTAACCATTTTAAAATATATTTGCCTGTACACTACAAACCTAAAGGTATTTTTACTCACAAAAGGGGGGCTGTGTGTGTGATAGTAATTCTTGACAAAGGTCCCGCTCTAGTTCAACAATTTTTTTCAGTTCTCTGATCTCTTTTCCAGCCAGTTCACCTGTTCATTCATGGCATGGACCATTCAGCTTTCTACCCTGTGCAGCTGTACCTACCAACAGAAGAACTCACTTCCTGTTTCATCTTACCATGGCAATGCATTATATATTACTTCCCAGCCATCACCATCCAGATAATCTAGCCTGGTGACAATGGAGTGTCCCAAGGAAATTGTTTCCTTCTCTTATGGAGTTCATAGGTTCATAGGATCATAGGTAGGTACTAGGCTATTGGCCCTAGGGCCTATACAAGCCCAGCCAAAAAGGTACCCTGGCTTTTGCCACCCAAGAAAATTATTTTCCTGTGCCACTGTTGAGCAGAGCCACAGAAGTGATCCCTGGGGTAAATTTCCTATTTCCCATCCAATCATCAAGATTTTTCTTGAAAAGTGCTAATGAGGAGCTTTTTTTGATATAGATAGGTAGTTTATTCCAGAGTATGGGAAGTCTCTGGGACAGGAATCTATCCCTCCGGCATGTTCTGTTTATTGTGGTGACAAGGTTTAGGTCCCTAGAGCATGTAGCTCAGAGGGATTGGGATTTCTTTAAGTGGAGCATGTCCAACAGCTCTGGGTTTGACATAGCCTTGTATGTTAGGCAGAGATCACCTCTGAGTAGGCGATATGCAATGGAGTAAAGCTGGAGTTTTTTGAGACAGTCTGTGTAGGGCATCTGTTTGAGGCTGGTAATCCTCTTTGTGAGGTATTTTTGTGGCCTTTCCAGTTGTTGTAGATGTCTTGTGAGGTACATACCAAAAGGGGCATTGTACTCTATAATGGGTCTAATGAGTGATGAGTAGAAGGGAACAATGACCTCTTTTTTTCTGGATGAGAAACCTTTTGTGATGAGGTGTGCCACGTAGAAGGATTTCCTGACTACTGTGGCGATGTGATTATCAAAGGAGAGACTACTGTCCACCTGTGTCCCAGGGTCTCTTATCACACTTTTGGTGTTAAGTATACTACTTCCTATGCTGTAGTTCATGGGTACAGAGTTTTTACCAAAGAGGATGACAATGCACTTTTTGGCATTGAGCTTGAGGCCATGGCTTTGACACCAGGCATCTGTCTCAGTGAGGCCCTTTTGTAGGATGTCCACATCGTTAGGAGTTTCGATTATGGCTCCTAGTTTGCAGTCATCTGCAAACTTTGTTAGCCAAAGACCTTCTGTGTTAGCCTGTACTTCAGAGAAGTAGATACCAAATAGGAGAGGACCCAGGACTGAACCCTGTGGTACTCCAGTTGTCACTGGTCTGAAGTCAGATTTGGAGTCTGCTACTTTCACAGTGTGGTTTCTGTCAGTGAGCCAGTTGGCAACCCATCTTGTGACATAAGGGTTTATACCTAGTTTAGTGAGTTTATCTATAATTCCAGAGTGAGAGATGGTGTTGAAAGCCTTGGCAAGATCTAGATAGGCTGTGTGAACCACCTTACCCTCGTCTACGGCTTTGGTAACTGCTCCAAAGGTTTAGGAGACATGATCTGCCTTTTACAAACCCGAACTGGGTGGGGTCCAGAGTTTGGAGATTACCAATGTCTTTGTTTATGTTCCATGATGATATGTTCCATGGCCTTGCAGACCAGGCTCGTCGGGCTAATGGGGAGGTAGTTTCCAGGGTCCATGGTGTCTCCCCCCTTGTGGAGTGGGATAACCATCACTGTGCGCCATTCAGCTGGCACAAAGCCTGAGGCGAGGCTATGATTGAACATGGTACTTAGGTAGGGTGCCAGTTCATTCTGTAGTTTGTGTAGAACGCACCCTCAGATGTTGTCTGGTCCCATGGATGCTGTGTTCTAGGCTTTGGAGAATGTGGTTATTACCTGTGCAGCCGTGATTACAGGAACTTTGCATTCTTCCGGTATAGAGATGGGCCCTTTAGGGGGTGAGAGGGGGGTAAAGTTAGCACTGAACCTATCTGCCAGGATGTTGGCAATATCAGTTGGGTCTGTATATTTAGTGCCATTGTGCTGTAACTTAGAGCAGATCTGAGTGTTGCCATTGAGATTCTTGACATAGCTGTAGAATGCATTGTGGTTGTCTTTAGAATCAGTGGCAATTTTGTTTTTGTAACTAGCTTTGGAAGATTTTATCAGGGATCGCAGCTTCTTACTGAGGCTTACCAGGGAGCTCCTCCACTCATGGGATTTTATTCTTGTTTGCAACAGTTTCTTCCTTCTGTTGTACAGTTTGTTTATGGCAGGGGACCACCAGATTGGCTTCCTTTTTTTGGAGGATGGCGTCTTGGTTCTGTTTGGAATAGCACGATCCATGCACTTGTGTAAGTGCTTATAAAGTGCAATTGTGTAGGATTCAGTAGTCGAAACGGTATTGTCCATCTGCATGGGTGTCATGAAGTTCACCACTTCTGTCTTAAGAAGCATGAAGCTGGCTTTGGAGACATTTTTTACCATGGTTTCCTTAATGGGGGGTGGGGGCAGGATGTGGATATCTAGGGTGATTAGCTTATGATCGGATTGGGACAATGAGGCATTGACTTCAGGTGTGGAACACTGGTCATTCATGTTGGTAATGACTAGATCCAGGATATTGTTGCCCCTGGTGGGGGTGTGGATAAGTTGATCCAGAGCATTGAAGTTTATGAATTCCAGAAAGCGTTGAGCAAAAGAGTTGGTACATGAGTAGTTTTCCCAGTTAGTGGTATGGTGGTTGATATCACCCATTATTAAGGTGTTTGGTTGAACCCTATTATTTTCCAGTACATCAAGAAAAGAGGAGTGGGAATCCTGAGGCATGGTGGGGGATCTGTAGCATGCTACAATTTGGATTGCAGTTTTGCCCAGAGTTAGTTGCACTTGGATAACCTCGGATGCATTATGCTGAGCAACTAGCTTGGAGGTGTGGATACCCTTAATGAATATGGACACGCCTTCGCCTTTGGTGTTCCAGTCCAGGTTACATGGCGAAAAGTGTGGTATGAGTTATAGCCTGGTAGTGCAGGGGTGCTCTCTGGAGCCTTGAAACAGGTATCAGTCACTGCACAGATATCGATGTTCTCCATTTTAAGGAGTGCGTAGAGTGAGTGCATTTTGAGATTTAGACTTCTAGCACTGAGTAGCATCACCCTCAGTTTTTGCTTGCCTGTTACTGTTACAGTGGTGAATTTGTCATTTGAACCTTGCCTAAAAAAAGCACTATAGGGGTGGCAAGAACCTTAGCCAGTATCCAGAATCCCAGGGGTGACAGGTGGAGACCATCTCTGGCAAAGCATCGTGGTCTGTCGACCATGTCATCCCAGGCAGACAGATACTGAATCCCTTTAGAATGACACCAGAAGCTTAGCCAATCGTTGAAGGCAATAATTTTTTCCTTGTACTGTGGTATCATTCTGGGTGATGGCAGAATGCTATTCAGGGCTAGGGTCATACCTGCCTGGGCTACAAGATCGGAGAGCTCTTCCATGTCTCTTTTCATGTAGTCCAGGGAGGTACATCTCAGGTCATTCACACCAACATGGACAATGACAGAGTCATATTTGTACTTGTTGTGGAGTGACCTGATTGCATGGGTTATGTGGTGGATCCTGGCAACAAACAGGCAGATGACAGTAACCTTCTCCTTGTTTAGCCTAATGAGTGGGACATCAGTGTGCCTGACTATAGATTCACCTATACCTAGTGTGTTGGGTACGTTGTTTTGCCTTATTGGCTGTGGTTGAGTGGCACACTGAGTCTGCAGGCTATGTGTCATTTGGGTTGTGTTGGGGGGGTGGAGGTTGCTTGCATTTCTGCTTTGGAGGTCTCTGTTGCTTGAGCAGATAATTATTGAGAGCCTCTGTGAATGTTTTTGTGTTTCTATGTGTAGCTTTTGGTGGTGTAGATTTAGTGAGGCTATGTGATGAGTGTGGTGCAAGTGTTTACCCTCTCCTCTTGACTGTCAAGTTCAGTCTTGGTTGGAGAGAGCTTTACCTCCAGTTTGGCTAGATAAATGCATCTCTCACAGGTTGTAGTGTTGGGTGGTAGGAGGAGAGGGTTATCTGTGTACATGAGGAAATTTCTACATTGCCCCAAGATGCCCCGATTCATCAGATAGACAGGAGAGAACACTGGGAGCTGACCCTTGGACATGCCTGAATAAAAAAATATTTTCCTCTAGATAAGTGAGGAAAGTGAGTACAAGAGCTGTTTTTCTCTAAGCAAGTGAGGAAAGTAAGTACCAAAACTGTTTTCCTCTAGGTAATGAGGAAGGTTGAGTGCTGTAGTAATTAACAGCTTATTTAGTGCTTACAAGTTCTGAACAAGTGCTGATCATGAATAAGCAAATTCAAGTGCTAAAACTAAGAATCTCTATCTGGACTATACTAGTTACAGGAAAGGGGGGAAACAAGTAAAAATACGGACTTTTAAATCAGAAAGTTGAGAGAGATGGAAAAATTGCCCAAACGGCCAATAACTACAATTTCTGGGCCAGAACCACTCCTTATGTGGTAGATAGGTTACCTAGTGCTTACCACTCTCACTGATAAGCTAGAAGGCTTCCCTCCAACACAAAAAGCTTGGGGAGCTCAGAAGCTTACATACAGTCCTGGATACAGCAAATCTGAATCTGGACTACACTAGTTACAGCAAAGGTAGGAAACAGGCTTAGATTTTTTTTTTATACAGAAAAGTAGCTAAAACAGCAGTAAAAACAATTCAAATGCAGTGCAAGCTAGCACACTCGACTATGTAGCAATGAGTGAACACTATCCATAACCTCAAAGAAAACTGCAGACTTGTCTCACAATTTGTGTAACTTTGGTAAAATAAAAAGAAAACCACAAGTGATGATGGAGCACTATATCACACAAAAAAATGAAAGTGGATTAAAGTTCATTTTGTGTGATATAGTGCTCCATCATCACTTGTGGTTTTCTTTTTATTTTACTATCCATAACCTCTTTGACCCCCATAAGCCAACCTTTTGTCAGAGTAGGAAACTACTGACTGGCACGCCATTGTACAGGCCTCTGATCTCCGAGCAGCTATTTACTGTTTTTGCAGGCAGTTATAGAACTTCAGTGTAAATGTTTCCCCTCACAAAGAAGGATGAAGAGGGTTTGTCACCAGTTAAGCCTCCAGACATTAAAAGTGAAGATGTAAAAGGAGATTGGGCCTGGGCCTGGAGAATAGCCAGAGTAACTGGATCTGATTATGTTCTTACTAAGTTCAGACAGCTAAAGAAAGACTGGTGGAGGGAGATACATATGTAAGATCTTCCTAATTCCAGAAAATTATAAACAGCTCAACTTAGTATCCTCAGGACTAGTGGATCAAACATGGTGCAGAAGACAGATTTATTTATACTGTCTAGGTCTCTGTTTAGACATCCACTGCTTTCATCTGTGTACATCACTTATTTGTCGACCTTCTCAATGGCAAATTTTGAAACACTCATCATAGATACAGAGTCTAAATTCTTTATCTCATTTCTTCTTCAAATGCATTAATGAATGTCAAAGCAGAACATTACTATCCTTCATCTTTGATTTAAAAAAAAGTCTAATTGTCTTCACCACAGATCCTTAAGACTTTGTCGGTATGGAAAGCTGTGAAGAGAGTCCCAACACCTACTGTAAATGTATCTGTTTCTTGGAGTAATTAGAAGAAAAACAAATCAAGGAATTTATACTAAGTATTGTATTTAATTCCCATGCCAAGGTGGTTGTAGGCCTAAATGCAATATGCAAATAGCTATATACAATAGATTTAATCCCCCATACCCATACATTCAGAGTGTAGATAAATATATCATTCTCATTACTGCTGCTGTATTTATATAAACCTTGAAAAGCATTAACTGCTACAACTTTGCTGACTGTTTTGCAATAGAGATCAGCTGTTGGTTTGGCTGTAGTCTATTTCAAATGAAGTATTGTGTCAAACTCAAATGAACTCTGTTCTCATATGGGATCTTCCTAATTAATCTTTCAAAGGCAGAGTCCCCTCATGTTCTAGTTGCTTGTTAATTACCTAAAAGGGGACTTCAGTGGAGTTCTTTTCACCTAGACAGTATTGTCCTGATCTAATTTTAACTAAATTTTTTCCTTGAAAAGAATCATTACCAGAGACAACCAAGAAAAATATTAAGGAACACCCTAAAACTGTTGATATCTAATAAAATAAACTCTTGAGTTCACTGCTACTTCGTAAAGAAATATCTTTCTTGAGTTATGACAATGCCGGCTTTCCCGCTTGATTTGGATAGATGCTGTTTTTTGCAGTTTGTTGAATTGTGTTTTTGCAACAGCAGGTCAACAACTACCTTGTTGAAGTATCTAAGCCTCTGCTTAGATTCTTCACTAATTTTTGACCACCAGCTTGACTTGTTCTATACCAAGATGACTACACAAGCAGATGTTCGCAGTGATACAATCAGGTTCCATGAACTGGAAGCTCAGATGCCCTGGGAAAAGCAGTATGCATTCCTCAGAACAAATATATCACCCCTGACCTCACATTTTCCTCCATTATGAATATGAATTTGGTACAAATACTACAGTATTCTCTTTTCTTTCATATTCATTTTTCTGGAACCCACTTTGAGCATCTTAGTATGTTTTTGCAATTATAATACAGGTGCTGTCACACTGATTGTTTTAATTGGCTGTTTTAACTTTTAAACTCAAGTTTTGGACTACTGACTGCTGCTAGCACACAAGATTCCGGCTAGCACTGCCAGCAATATACTCAGTTCCTCTTCAGCTCATCCAATTTTCTCCAACCCATGAACAAGCAGCATTAAAGCTTGCCAGAGCTCCTTGTCTATTTCAAAACTTACTCTTAGAAACACCGCACCCACTGTGGTTAAACAGACTTGCTTTTGTGGAACTTAGACCAAATTTTGTGAACTTTCTGAAGCCAGGAATGCTTGTCACAAATCATGATGAGAACATTATACAGTGTATCTTGCCTAGCCTATCTTCCTCCTTAGAAGCACTCCTGTTCTTCCTTCGATTGACAATACAACTTCCTCTCTGTCACTGAATTATTGTTATCTGTCCAGATTGACTATGGATATTACTAGTAACTCATGTTAGTCATCTTTATTTATCTCTCCTGGTTAAACAAACCTGGTGTTTACCGTCTTGTTTATTTACATGCCTTCTGTAAAATGTCAGAACTACATTACAGTTACACAGCAAAAATTATATTCACTATTATCACCTTGTACCTAGATCATGGCTGAAAACAGCCTTTGATGTCCAGACACCTAACTGGTTATTAAAATAAACAAAACTCAGTAATAAGTAAAGAAACCAAAGTTATGCAGATCGGAGTTACAACACAGATCATGATAAGTATTTCTTAGACTAATTCTGTTTTAGAGATATCTAGTACAGAAAATAAAGGTAGGTCTTTATGTTATTTGGAAAAAAAATGAAATACCCAATTCAAAGACAGAAGCTCACAAGTCAAAGGTTTACCTTCCTGTTAGCGTGTAGTACTTTGTTTTGATAAAACATGATTTTTATTCTATTTTGTATTATACTGAGTAATTTTTTTATAATGAATTTTGACCATGTCTGTAGTTAGTTCAGGATATTATTCAATCCTTTTTGTATAAAAGAGTGGCTTATCTTTTGATTACCCTTTTCACAAACTGTCATCAACTCTTTTTGCTGCCTTATTTTAGTTAATTTCATTTGCCTTGACTGTGTCAGGTGATCACCTTCACACACTCTCTCTCTCTCTCTCTCTCTCTCTCTCTTTCTGGTACCCTTACAGACTCATTTGCAACTTACACAACTCCTTTCACATATGTTAAGCACAAACCATGTTCTTTTTGTATACCGTTACTGACTAACAAAGAATTCCTTGTGGCATTATTCACTTTGAAACTTACATTAAGAGGATACACTTGGGGTCAAGTCAGATGCACCATCAGTACATCATTGGTCTGTTTTCTGTCGCACGAGTTTGCTCATGTGATACAGTGTGCATTGATGCTACAAGACTGCACATATCCTCACTTACTTTCACTATAAACATTCATTGCAGCAAGGGATGCTGTTTTGATATTATACCACTGGTCTGTACATAAGTCTATCACTTAGCAAATAGCTCTTGTACTGCCTCTCTCACAAACAAAACTACCCCATTACTGTGCTATACTTCCCTGTGAGGTTGGGCCTTCAACTCCTAGGTAACATCTGTCAGGACAAACAAATCTGCTTTGCAGCAGTTGGTCAGTTACCTTCCCACTCCATATAAGCAGCCTTTGATGAATCATTTCACCTCCTTCAGTCAAACCCTCATTGCATATATGTAATAATAGCTTTAATAAGTCATTGTTATTACAGAACACATTCTGTTCTCCTGTCTGACACTGGCCTACCTAGCAGTGCCTTCAGCAAAGCAAGGGCTTCAATCGATCCACCTTTCTCTGTGTCGTCCACATTATGGTGCAAACCCTTGCTTTTTCTTCCTCATGTCTCCTTCTCTTTTTTCATGGCTCCCTCCAAGAGGTGGGAGATACAGTACTGTGAGTCCTGACACCACAGTAATTTAAGTACTGTTCTGAAAGAAAGAAACAGCAAATCAAAAAAAAAAAAAACACTGCCCTCAAGGGACTCCCTCAATTTACCAATTCTTCTTATATACTCTAACTCCAAGATCACTGTACCACAGAAGAGGGGGAATATTCCGGGACACTGCATTCCCAGAATTAATAAGCATTCCCCCTATTTGTACTTAAATTTTCATTGTTCAAATGACTGAGGCTATTGTCCCTTTAACTAGTTATCTGAAAAGGTATACTGCGGTGAATATTGCACATGCTGAAATGTGCATCACGCACTCTGCATCTGATATTCTGGGAGGTAATGCACATCAAAAACTAGTATCCAGTTCATTGTGATTTCATGTTTTGTAGCAAGAGAGAAGCTTTTTTGTTTTTCACATGCACTGCACTAAAAAGCCTTTCATGTTGTACATAAAAACTGTTCAGAAAATTCTTTCGAGTATTCCTTGCTATACTAATGTGTCGTTAAATAATGCATTTTTATAGTGTCTTGTACATTGTTGTTTGATTCACCAAGGCACTGAAAGGAGTTATTTTTTAACTATAAAAATTAATGAAGTATTTTATACAAACTACTTTCCTCATTTTTATTTTAAATACATGGAAGTCATACTATAGACAGAGTTCTTTTTTTAAGCTTATCTTAATATTTTATATTGCTAGTTTCTCTGACAATATAGCCATGCCATAACAGAGCTATTCTTAGAAATGCAGGAAAAACTAATTATCAGCTATGGTGAAAGTGCCAGAGTATGCTATGAGGAAAATATTTTACTACCCATTAATGCTCCGGATTAATTTGCAAAACTAAGTGAGGACTCCAAAGCAGACTTCATTACTTAAGCCAAGGATGTTAATGTACTTTGGGGATAATTCTAAAATCAAATATAAGAGGATTTACAATCTGAAGCAATTTCCAGTTAAAGAATAAAAAATGAATTTTGTAAAAAAATGTTATATTTTGCTTTGATTAATTAGACTGCCAGAACGCTGTTTTTTTTTTTCAGTCATTTGGTCAGTTGTTACAGCACTTCTGCTTTCAGTGCACATTCGTATTTTTGTCAGATAGATTAACTGAAGTAAGTGGTTGTTAGTGTACAACTTGTATTAATAAAATCTGTTTTATAAAGGCTGAGTAAATATGTAAGTAGGTGAGTGTAATAATTTGATGATCATTTATTAAGTGATGCAAGTACATTTGGATAATACTACAGTGCTTTTGTACCAAACAAGTTGTTTACTTTTGTATTAGACATTTTTTTTAACTAATAAAACCATACTCCGAGGAAATAACACCACAAACAATGGAAACCTCGTATTCCTGGAAGGCAGCAGATATCCACCCAGTGTAGAAGGAAACCACAATATAAGTGTCCAGTCTGTTTAATAACAGCTTTCATCAGAAAGACTTGCTGCTGCCTTCCAGACATTTCTTTTAACCTTTTATCCTAATAGGTAAAATCACACCATGACATAGATATTAAATGTATTGTATAAGTTTCTCAGGATAAGTGCAATGTTGAAGTGATGGAATCTGCAAGTTTACTTCGGGAAAAAAATGGTAGGGATGAATAGAGAAAATCCTGCCATAACTCTTTAACCGTTGGGAATTGGCTGTAGCATCTCATATGAGTTTTTTTCTCTAATAAATCGTATGTTGTGCATGGAGTGCCCTGATTATCCTCAGAAAATGGTTAAATTATATTCTGGTTTAGCACTGCCATAGGGTGAGACCAGACCCCTTAACAAAGAGGGGTAAGCACTCCTCTCAGCATTGTTAAAGTCAGGCCTGCACTAAAGGAGATGGCTCGGACCAGAAAACAGCAGCAACAGGACATGGAACAGCTTTGTTTCAGCTCCCATATCTGTCTGCTGTCTGCAAAGTACACAAACCATTTTGAATAAAATTGCTTTCCTTAGACAGGTTTTTTTTTCGGATGTCAACCATTCCCCCAGTGCTTTACTGTTTCAAAGCTGGAACACCACATCACTTTTCTTAATCTTCGTTTTGATTTATTTGTATTACATGGAGAAGATATAAATCTCCATGCACTACAAAGAATTATGAGCAGGTCAATGGATCATAACCCTGTAATGTGAGAGTGTTCGATCTCGCCGTTTGTTCTTACACATGGGTTCGGAGCCGATCCTCGGCTCCGTGTCGGCCGCTTGCAAGCTCTGCATCGAGAAGAAGCTCGAGACCAACCTAACTCCCACAATCCCCCTCTGCCTTTACCTCAGATCTAGTTTGCCGCTGCAGCGTTCGCATCACTTTGATGAGCTCGAGCAACCTTAAGCTAAGATTTATATATTTTTTCTTGTATTTCTAAGAATTTCTTTTTGCTAAAAAGTTATTTGAGAGACTGTGTGTGTGTGTGTGTTATAGGTTCCATATAAAGTTATTTAAACTTTATTAGAGTTTTCCCTCGGGGCCTAACCCCACCCTTTACTGGATTGACTACCGGATTGACCCTTTTATTGGATTGACTAATTTACCGGAATTGACATTTCTTACTGGACTTGACTTGTTTCTAACTTAAAATGTCTGAGAAAGCTAAATCTGGGTTTAAACGTTGCCAATGTGGGCAAAAGATGTCAGTGACTGACAATCATAGTTCCTGTGTCTACTGTCTTGGCCCTCTCCATCTGCAAGAAGACTGTTCAATTTGTCATTCTTTCAGTGGAAGGGTCATGACAGATAGGCGCAGGAAACTTATGGATAGGGGTCTTTTAAAACCTACTTTTCAGGAGGCTCTGGATGCTTCAGACCAGGCATCCAAATCCTCGAAGGAATCGAAGACGTCGGAGCCCAGGTCATCGGCTCCAAGCTCTTCAGTTAAGGTTCGATCACCGGTTCCACAGACTTCGGGACCGAGTGTTCAACTGTTGTCAGTTTCCGAGCCTCGAGTCTTGGAACCGGTGAAGGAGCTCCCTCCCCCGACACTGTTGAGGTCGGCTCCGTCTTCGATTCCTTCGACGCGCACTTCCAGACCCCTCTCCGACACTGATGTAGACCGCGTGATGCAGAAGTTAATGGAGAATACGGCCTTATCCAAACTCATCTCGGTCTCCTCTCAGTTGGTGTCGAGACTCGAAGGCCTTCCCTTATCTCCATCTGTTCCTCCTCCGAAACCTGTCCAGTCTTCGGAGCCGGAAGAGGCTGACCTGCTGATTGTGGAGCCCTCGGTGCCAGAACCGTCCTTCTCTCGGTCGGCTCCGTTCACCTCGACTCCGTCGGATCTGGTACCGGAGTCTCGGAGCCGAAGATCCATCCTTGGTTCCGGGACCGAGAGTCGGACCGATGTTTCGGTTCCGACGCTCCCTCTCGGGGCCTCGGCTCGGATCGACTTGGCTCCGTCCTCGGGGTCGATGCCTTTGGTGCCTGTCTCGGGGATTCTTCCCATTTCTTCGGAACCGGGAGATACCTCGACTCGGGACCCGGGGGCCTTTGACCTCATGAGGAAGGTGTTGTCTAAGCAGACAACCACATCAGCAGAAACAGCTTCTCCTCCCCATAAAGGACCGTTATCCTCCTCTGCACCCACGGCTACATCTAAGCGTCGAGCACCTGTGTCTCAGCCACCCCTGGAGGGTGCCCCCTCTTCCTCGGAGGCTTCTTCGGATGCTCCCCCCGAAGAAGTCCCTAGGAAAAGATTGTGTAAGAGGAGACACTTAGATTCTCCACAAGAATCATTGACATCGGACTTGGATGAGTCAGAAGGGTCCCCAAAGTCACCCTCAGAGGATGTCTCTTTTTCTGACATCCTGGAGATCCTAAAGCAGAGAGGTGATTGGCAATCCCTTCCCCCTTCTGAGGATGAGTCAGTCTTGCTGAAGGCATTCGGTGCTCGCCCTTCCTCCTCCTGGGTCACTCCGCCCTTCGATGAGTTGATGGAGCTGATTGCTCGAAGGGCGTGGGAGACGCCTGACACGGTGGAACCAGTCCCTAGAAAGCCTAACAAGTATATTACTGCCCCTCAGGATAAGGCTTATCTAACAAAGGGAGTACCAGTGGACGCTATGGTGGTGGCAGCAGCCACGAAAAAGGAGATGTCGGAATCTTCCTCATCTGTCCATCCCCCTAACAAAGATTCTAGGACTATGGACAGGTACGGGAAGCGCATTTTTAGTTCAGCGGCTTTTTCTATGCGATCCCTGAACTATTTGACCCACTTCACACGGCTACAGAGGGATCTAATCAAAGAGTTGGGAGATACCCTCCAGGGTACTACATCCATTGTAAACTCGTCCATGAGGCTGATCTCATACACAGCCGAAGGATCGAGTAGGGCAGCAGCTTCAGCGATTGCTCTTCGTAGACAATCCTGGATGCGCTTATGTTCGCTTATTGAAGCCTTCAAGTCTTCCTTTACTAACGCCCCATTTGATGGTGCCACTCTCTTTGGCCCCAAAGTAAAGGAGACCCTTACCCGGTGTGAGCAGGAGGGAAAGACTCTGTCTGCTGTCGGAGTCCGTTTTTGCACCCCATCCAGACTGTACCCCAAAGGGCAATGTGGTGGAAAAATGTGGTTTCGAAAACCCCAAGGATCTTTTCCAGGCACACAGGGTGATACCCCTCTAGAGGCAGAGGAGGGGGCCGAGGTGGAAGACGCCGCCCAGGCGGCAGAGGGGGTCCGCAAAACCAAGGTGACAGGGATACACCCCCTGGGAAACCTTTCCAGCACTCCTGAGAGGAGGCCCGACTGTCCTGCTCTGGAGGCAGTCGGGGGTCGCTTAGCTTTATACTCTCAGGCCTGGCAAAATCTTACATCAGACAACTGGGTAAAAAGCGTTGTTACCAGAGGTTACAGAATACACTTCCTATTGCCCCCAATTCCAAAGAGAAGACTCCCAGATGTGCCGCCCCATCAGCAAGACCCTGCAGCTATAGAAATTTCAAAGCTGCTAGAAAAAAAGAGTCATCCAACCAGTCCCAGCAGACCAAAGAGGATTCGGAACTTACTCAAGGTTCTTTTTAGTTCCAAAGAAGACAGGGGACTGGAGGCCGATTCTGGACCTAAGCAACCTCAATACCTTCGTCAAGAAAGAAAAGTTCCGAATGGTCACGCTTCAATCGATCCTTCCATTTTTACAGAAGGACGACTGGATGTGCTCAATAGATCTGAAGGACGCATACTACCACATCAAAATGGCCAGGGTGTCCAGGGATCACTTGCGCTTCCGGCTGGGAGCCAGCCACTTTCAGTTTCGAGCCCTGCCCTTTGGTCTGACCTCAGCCCCCAGGGTCTTCACCAAATGCATGGCAGTGGTGGCGTCTCACCTGAGACGCCTGGGATTCCAGGTGTTTCCGTATCTGGACGACTGGCTCCTTTCTGCCACCACCCAGCGTCAACTCATTCAGGCCAGGGATTACACACTACAGCTTTGTGTGCATCTCGGAATTTCTGTAAATTTCGAAAAATCTTCACTACAGCCATCACAGCATATCTCATTCATAGGAGCAGAATTGGATACGCATCATTTAATTCTAAGACTTCCTCCAGAAAGGATAGCCTCACTACAAAGCCACATTTCTCTCCTTCTGTCATCCAGGAAGTCCCCAGCAAAACTGGTTCTGAAGGTTTTGGGTCTCATGGCAGCTTCTCTCATTGCGATACCATTGGGAAGACTGCACATGAGAGTTCTACAATGGCTACTGTTTGCACAATGGTCGTTCCAACAGCTACCTCTGACACACGAAATTCTGATCACAAATACATGCAAATCTCACCTAGCCTGGTGGCTTCGGACTTGCAACCTTTCCAGCGGAAGACCATTTGTGCTACCCACTGACAGCTACGGTGACCACAGACGCTTCCCTGATAGGGTGGGGGGGCATCTTTCAGGGACAGACAGTCCAAGGCGAATGGACCAATTTAGAGTACAATCTGCACATCAATGTTCTAGAGTTGAGGGCAGTGTTTCTAGCGTTGCAACACTTTGCTCCCCTTCTTCCTCTAGGGACTATTGCAGTTCAGACGGACAACATGTCCGTAGTCTGGTACATAAACAAACAAGGGGGAACCAAGTCCTATCAGCTATGCAGAGAGGCCATGAGAATCTGGCAATGGGCGGAGTCCACGGGTCGCTTTCTGATAGCAACGCACATCCCGGGGTCATCCAACGTCATAGCCGACAGGCTGAGCAGAGCAATCCTGTTGCCTCACGAGTGGTCCCTAAAACAGTCAGTTGCGAAGAAGATTTTTCACAAGTGGGGCCAGCCTTCCTGCGATCTTTTTGCATCTCCAATGAACGCCAAATGCAGGAGCTACTTTGCCCTAAGTCCCCAGGGACGCGCTGGTTCACGATTGGCCCCCGGGTCTCCTGTACGCTTTTCCTCCCTTTCCCCTGATTGCAAAGTTTCTGCAGAAAGCCAACAACCTGCAAAGGACGATTATCCTCATTGCCCCATTCTGGCCTCGTCAAATTTGGTTTCCTTTTCTTCTGGCACACCGTATTCGGGGACCCTGGATCCTGGACCCAGAGCCAAATCTACTGACCCACTCGTCAGGGGCTCCCCACCCCTCACTCTTGTCACTCCATCTAGCAGCTTGGTTGCTCCGCTTCCCTACTTAGCCAGGTCTGATCTTCTGTCACCTGCAGTTCAGAATATACTAGTGGCTTCTCATAAAGCTTCCACTACAAAGACCTACACTAGTAAATGGAAGCGCTTTGTTTTCTGGGCACATACACAGCATTTGGATCCTGTTATAGCTCCTTTAAACAAGATTTTGGAGTTTTTAACAGAGTTGTTCCACCAAGGAGCTTCTCCTGCCACTTTAAGAGTACAATTGGCTGCCATTTCCAACTTTCATGTGGAAGAATGTGGGGCACCTATTATGGCTCACAGACTTTGTAAGGCCTTTTTAAAAGGATCTTTCCATATTAGACCACCAGTTAGAACTCCTACATCTCCGTGGAATCTGAACCTTTTGTTGTCTAAATTGATGTTGCCTCCGTTTGAACCCGCTTCCTCTTGTCCATTGAAGTATTTGTCATGGAAGACCCTCTTTTTGGTGGCCATTACATCGGCTAGGCGGGTGTCAGAGCTTCAGGCTCTTTCTGTTAAACACCCTTATCTGATCTTTCACTCTGACAGGGTATCTCTTCGCACTAATCCATCCTTCCTCCCCAAAGTCTGCTCTATTAATAACATTAATCAATCCATTTAACTCCCTACCTTTTTCAAAAATCACTCCAATAAGTTGGAGTATATGTTACACAAGTTAGATGTTCATAGACAACTTAGATTTTACTTGGATAGAACAAAGGATCACAGGAAATCAGATCAACTTTTTATAGCCTTTGCGGACAGCAGGAAAGGTATAGCAGTTACTAAACGAACCCTTTCCAAATGGCTAACTGATTGCATTATGTTTGTTTATGCTACTTCAGAACAAACTTTACCTGCCAAACCCAAGGGGCACTCTACAAGATCAGTATCTACATCCCTGGCTCATGCAGCTCGCTTACCATTAGACACTATTTGTGCAGCTGCCACTTGGTCTAAACCACATACATTCATTTCTCATTACAAGGTGGACAGGGTTTCTAGGGACAGGGCATCCTTTGGTTCCACTGTGCTCAAGAACGTTCTCCCATGAGTTCCTCAGGAACATGGAGCTAGGGATGCTACCCATGTGTAAGAACAAATGGCGAGATCGAACACTCTCACATTTAGAAGTTATGTCCTTACCATAACGTTCCATGTGGAGTGTTCATCTCGCCTTTGTTCTTACATTCCCACCCTCCCACCCTCAGGAAGAATGTACAGTTTGGTGCCTGGTCTGGGTTATTCTGCTTCTGCATTCGCAGTTGTTGTGTATATATGTATGTACATATGTATATATAGCTATAAGTGTTCTTGCAGTTATGTAGTTTTTGCATGAGTGTGTTCTCTCTCTGACTGCTGGTTTGCTTGCAAACTAGATCTGAGGTAAAGGCAGACGGGGATTGTGGGAGTTAGGTTGGTCTCGAGCTTCTTCTCGATGCAGAGCTTGCAAGCGGCCGACACGGAGCCGAGGATCGGCTCCGAACCCATGTGTAAGAACAAAGGTGAGATGAACACTCCACATGGAACGTTATGGTAAGGACATAACTTCTAATTATGTGTTCTCGACATGGGTGCTAAGATTTACCTCTCGAGCTTCGCTCTTTAAGTGAAATTTTTGGGATCCATATCTCAAGAACATAAAAAGCAGTTACAATCCCAAACCCACTCATAATCTTCTATATAATTAAGCTTCATATTTATAATTTAATGCAAGTAGACTTACGACGTATGTTTACAGATGTACCTCTACAGATGTTTTCCTATTGTTTAACTGTAAGGTGTTTTGTCTTTCATTAACAATTGTTTCATAATCACCATCTTATAAAGTGCACTCAGCAATGATTAGAACAATTTATGTCAGACCACATACAACTATTTCTTTATTGAGTGCCAGGATCTAAACAAAACAAGAATTATACGTACACAATATTCATTGAAATCAAGCAGTGAATACAGACAAAAATCATAGGATCAGAGGAAACACTCTCTTAAACACAAATCTAATGTATGTTTTAGGGAACTCTAGTTAACTGGAACAATTCTCAAAAAAAAATAGAGAATGAAAGAACAGAACTGTAGGCTACTTCTCAAATTAAAGAGACATCCATTTTGCCATTAAGATACCATCTCTTCTTATGACATTTTAAAGCATTTTATCCTAAATCTGTAAAATTATTTCATATAATCTAGATAATTTGTTTTTTTTTTTTTTGCTTTCTGCAGCATCTTGACACATATGTCCAGTACTGACATCCAATTGGTCCATTCCTTCCAGGGCCAAAGAAACACTTGTTCTGAAGAAGTCCTTGAGACGAAAGCATTGAAATAAAGGGTTGTACGCTCAATTTGAAGTTTTTATTTTTTCCTTGGGGTTTTGCTGCTTCATTCTGTTGGGCCAGTATTATATATTCTTTTGGTTCTTATTTATACTGGTACAAGTGTTTTTCATTGTAAACCAAAACGCTACTTTATTCCAGCTTTTTCAAATCTTTGCAGGAGCTGAGCTCATAAAAGAGCAAATAACAAGAGTCAAGGTAAGACATTCAACCAGTAATCATATACTCTTTCTTGTATAGAAAAACTGATAAACGCTAAACCTTTGTAAGTTACTACAGATGTTCATCAGTGACAGATGATTAGTACAGAAAAGCTTCATTTAATGAGGGGAATCCATGCAAGAATGTTTAAGAACTGTTCATAACACAGTTTTTTTGTACTATCTGCTTTCTTTCTATGTCTAACCACAGGATGTTTATTTTATTGTAATGCTTTTTTTACGTTTATTTAATGGACTTAGAAACTATTCCCATATCTTGGTTAGTTGTACAGGGAACTGATAGCTTAAGGTAAGGTTTGATCAACTTGCTACACTGTCCTGCAGTAAAATACAGTGATTTTATTACAATGTCGAGTACACAAACACACACACACACACACACACACACACACACACACACACACACACACACACACACACACACACACACACACACACACACATGCAAAATTAAAGCATTCTTGGTACAAGATACTCAAAGCAAAGTGGCAGAATTCTAATTAGTAAATTTGACAAGAACTACTGCTTGTGACAAATTACTTCTCTGGTCTTAAATGCCAAATACAATAAAAATCATAGTTTTATGGTATTTTTCCTGAAACAAATGGAAAATCAGTTACTCTGTACATATCAAAACATTTTTATTTTGAGGAAATGGTAATTTTATTTTTATAAATGATTAAGTGCCAGTAAGAGCGACAACCAATATATGTCATTAGTTATAGTTCTGTTCTTAACTTAACTCGGTATATTTGTTTTTTGGGTCTGCACTAATATTGGGTAGGGTTTTATTTATTTATTTATTTGTTTGTTTTATTTTTGTTTACTTTTTTCTAGGTAGTTTTATTTGGGGAATGGCTCCAGGTGCAGAATGATTTAGTCCCATTAGTGATTCATGTTCTTGAGTAGAATTCTTTACTTTTAGAGTTGATGTGATTGTGGAGTTGGTATATTTAAGTCAGGAATTATGGGGAGTTTGACCCCCTGCAATTCTTTTGGTATTTTATGTTTTTAGGTTCGATGTACTGCTTGTTAGCTGTTTTTTGTTCATTGTTTATGATTCAGTATTTTGAATGTTCGATCTTTCATGATATGCAGTATATGTTTTGTGTGTGTGTGTGTGTGTGTGTGTGTGTGTGTGTGTGTGTGTGTGTGTGTGTGTGTGTGTGTGTGTGTGTGTGTAAGTGTGTACATGAGAATGCATGTATGCATAAGTTTTTTATATGTATGTTCATTTTTGCACATGATATATATTATATGATATATATGGGTCTATATTAGATGCTCAAAGTTACTAAACTTCTAATACGATATGATCAACACCATATCATTGAAGTCCAGTTACATCGAACACCTAATAAAAACATTACAAAAAATAAAAAATTGAACTACTTGCTGCGCCCCCACACCCCAGCTACTTAAATATTCCAACTCCGAGACTGCACTACATTGAAGTAAATGGAAATCTCCCCTTATGGAGATTTCTGTTTACCTCTTCGATGTTTTATGGTTTCGCTGTTTATGTGTCGACAATGTCAGATTCGACATTGTGAAGGTTCATTTCTGATATAGACCCAATATATATTATATATGTGTACATGTAAGCATATTTAATGTTAGATATTATAATAGGGAGCTAGTTTTGTGAGGAGTAACAAAGCTACAACTCACAAACTACATTGCTTTACAAGATATAGATATTGCATTGCAGTACAAGATATAGATATCTAACCCTAAACTCATAAATATTACATTTATCTGACTTGTTTTCACTTTTGCAGATTTTTTTTATTAGTTTTGTAAAAACATTATATATGCATGGAAAGTTGATTTTTCATATTTTCATTTTATTTTCAGAAAAATGTAGGTATATTCAGAAAATAGCATTCATTTTATAGATACTTTCCTGCTGAACATTGCTTTTACATGTGGTACCCTTACATCATATTTTGCTTCAAAGTTATTTGCATTACTATGTTAACAGTTCTGGAACAAAAGACTCTTATGTCTCTCTCTTTTTTTTTTTTTTTTGCTCCCTGTCACCTGCCGAGCATCAGCTTTCCCATTTTCCAGCTGGTCCATTTATCTATCAGATAAGAGTGATGCTTCAGGTACCATGATAAACACAGCCAAAAGGGTTTTCTATTTATGGTCTAGCCTCTCCCCTTAGCACAAAATGTGTTGCATTTCCATAGGAGCCATCACCCCTTTTCCAGTATGATGGCATGCCTGTGTGCCCCAGCAATGAAGACATGCCCCTAAGTATACTTCTGTGTCATCCCTAATTCAAAGGGTATTGTGGCACATGGTCTGAACTGTGCCCATCCCACCAAGATGGGCATGTCCACCCACTATTCACCAGCTCCAACAGACTTCCACATTACTAATTAAACTCATGTTGCCTGGGTTAGAGTCAGAGCTTTATTCCCCTATGTCAGCAGGTTACTTTTATGTCTGTTTTTGCTCATTAACAAATAAAATGAAATTTTATTTACATGAAACACTATATAGTGCATGGAAATTTGCAAATTTAACAACTTTTACACTCATAGTAGCCTTTAATCTTGCTTTATATGAAAGTTATTCACTTTTGTTAAACATGAAAAAGAATTTTCTGTTTTTTTGTTGTGAAACTGCCTGAATACAAAAGGATATATTACATGGAAATAGTGATTTTGTAATTTCCATGTGGTGTTTGCAGTAAAAATGTTTCTGTTTTAGTTTTTATGTAATTTTGATCATGATGAGTCTTGGTCTAGTAAATGATAAAATAGCAATCATGGCTTCTGTAAGTGAAAACATTTAAAAAACAGCATGTGATACATACTGGAGAGGGTAAAGCAGGAGTCAGTCTCTGACTAGGAAACCCAGATGGCATCAAGCAAATGCATGTAAAACAGGTTTGTGTATGCTGGTCTAGGGTTCCAAGTTCTCTCTGTAGTATTTACAGTTGTACTTTTTACCCATATCAGTGTAAATTGTTAAAATCAGGTAGGGATGTGGTAAAAACATGGATCTGGTGCACTGTGCAAATAGTTTATACTCTTGGAAGATCATCAAAAGTTTATCTACACTTCTGGTGCCTCATCAATTTATCTGCATCCTTTGTGCTGCAGCCAAGCTTGTAAAATTCCCTAAATCTGCCATGTATACACTACTCACTAAAAATTAACACACTGTACATAAAAAGAAAAATACATACACAACGCAGTGCATTTTAGCTTACCTAAAACAACCCATAAACAGAAAAAAACTATATAAATATATATATATATATATATATATATATATATATAGATAGATATTCCATATTAATTTCTGTGTAAAGAAAAATGTGTGTGTGTGTGTGTGTGTGTGTGTGTGTGTGTATACACAGACACACCACACACACACAGACAATGCTGTCCATCCTTTTTGCTTCAAACTTAGAAGGGAAGAAGAGACTAATTGTTTTTAATGTCACATTTGTTAGTCTCCAGTATAGCTGATACTTTTATTATTGCCATGGAAACATGCCATAAGCCCATGAAATCTTAACAGATGGATTCATTAATTTTTACTGATTTAGAAGCTAAGCAGTTCCTGTTTGAGTGTCTTCAGCCATGTTAAATAGTGACTTCAGTAGTATGTCCTCTGATTTTGCATGGCAGTCCCTTAAATTTGAGGTACAAGCCCGTTGAAAAGCTGTCAAGGTACTGTTGTATAGCACATATAATGAATCCATTTGGAAATTGGAGAGTTTGTTCAACTTTTGTACCGTAAATGTGTGTCACCTACGTTTAAAAATAAGGTGCATTTAAAGGATTACAAGGAATATAAAACAATGCTAGCAGTTGCAAAGGAAATTAGAAATGACATAAATCTAGAAGGACCTTTGCTGCAACATTGGGCTGCAAAACAGAAGTGAAGAAACTTTCTAGTGCATTTGAATAAGGGAGGGCATCCAGAGAGAGCTGATTCTGTGATTACTGATGGAAAGTGGAAGTTAGGCTCACCTTGGTTTAATTTCTCCAAGTCTTTTGGGTTTCTAATATCATGACGACACTTGATCCCTTTCCCATAGCTCTTTATTTATTTTTTGGCACATTCAGTTACTGTCTGATTTTTGTTTACTTCTGGTTTGATTTCCATTCCCACTTGTCACCTGAATGCTTCTGCTAAACTAAGCAGAAAAATAATCTTAGACTTCTTCTCCCCGTGTTTTAAAACTTTCACTATGTTTGGATCTGATGACATCAGCAGAGATGTGTAATATCTGATAAGGGAGGGCATGCAGAGCCATTAACTGCACATTTGCAAATATTTTTTGATGATCTAAGTCTTCCTCATTCCCTGGAGTTCTCTGCTCCTTTATGTCCATTAATCACATCCTTTCTTTATAGCCTGAAACATCCAAAGCTTACTCAGGATGATTTATATCCCTGTTGTATGACATCACAGTATTGGAATTTTAGGAACTGCTTCAGTCTTTGCTCAATGGCCCTGACAGGCTCAACACATAAATGCTTATCCATAGTAACATCTCAGATATTGCCAAGGTTTTTTGAAGTGTGTGAGAATCAATGGCTCCTTCTTAAATCCACTACTTCAGCACTGTGCAAACAGTTAAAACAAAACAAAAAAACTCCATTCTTTCCACTGTAGCAAGATGCCTGCTAAACCTGTATCAAGCAGTTTGCTACAATTGCTACCACATGCTAGCAGCTTAAGTGTTGCATCCAAGCAGTTAATGCAGTATTGGCATTCATTTATGAAAGCCATAATATCTTTGATATCCTTGTGGCATTCATGAATGAATGCCAGGGCCACAGTGTTATGCCATCAACACCTGCTGACCACTGCCCCTGACAGTAAGCTTCTAGGGTAGCCTTCTCCTTCACACTGCCCATATGACATTTGACATATCAAGCTTTCGGAGTTCTAATAGGAACCCTAAATAACATGGCAAACTGATTGAAAAATGCTAACCATTTGAAATGCCAAGACTTGTTAGTGCAAGCCTTGGAATAGCAAGACTAAATAGCCAAAAATATGGACATATATATATATATATATATATATATATATATATATATATATATATATATGCCATCCCCAGGATTGCTGTTCCTTGCAATATTTTCTTTTTCACAGTGACATCTCATGGTTGGTATACATATATATATATATATATATATATATATATATATATATATATATATATATATATACACACATATATATATATATATATATATATATATATATATATATATATATATATATGGGTCTACTTCATAAGATCGACAGACCATTTGATCGACATTCATTTGGTCGACAGCTCATTTGGTCGACAACCAGTATTCAAGGCACTTAACAGGGATTTGCCCCCTCTCCAATGTTGTGCGACCCTGGAGTTGATATATATATAGTTAGGTGGGGTATGGGGGCAGGGGGGTGTGGGGGGCGAAGCTCCCCACCTATTTTCGTTTAAAATGTGTAGTTTTTGTTGTATTTTCATTTTTTAAATGGAAATAGTGCCCCCCAACTATATATATCAATTCCAGGGTCACACAACATTGGAGAGGGGGGGCAATTTCCTGTTTTTTGCCTTAAATACTGGTTGTAGACCAAATGAGCTGTCGACCAAATGAATGTCGATCAAATGGTCTGTCGATCTTATGAAGTAGACCCATATATATATATATATACATATATATATATATATATATATATATATATATATATATATATATATATATATATATATATATATATATATATATATATATATATATATATATATACATATATATATATATATATATATATATATATTGAGTCTTATACTCCAATATTGCGTGGGTGTAGGAGGGCTTGCCCTCCCTGCAAAAAACACCTTTAAAGGAGAAATGCAGTGCTCAATATTTGATATTCTTTTTTGTTTTTGATTTTTTTTTTCTGGCATTTCAAGGCTTGCTCTTGTGTATCCCAACATTTCAATCCAGAGCCATTTAAAACATATAAAAATTGCTCACTGAGCTGCTTTGAGTATGCACTGTCATTTCTTTGTGAACAGACAAGCTGACCATGCTAGGATGTTAGGATTAGCATCCATACAAGCTGAACAGCATATGTTAGTGGCAGTTCTTGCAGCCTGTGCTCATCACAATACACACATTTGCTTTCTGTTTTACATGTTGGCCAGTCCAAGGTTGACCTACCATCACCTCCATGACATGGACACATTTGAATGCTATTGTGTGGATCGAGACACCCTGCAGAGGCTTGTATACATGTGGTATCCTCACATGGAATCATGTGGAATGTGTGGAGTGTCCATCCCTGTGGACACTGAGATATGTGTAACAGTGACCCTTGCTACCAAGACTTTTTTGCAGCTATCTGGGTACACAGTAGGAGTTTTGAAGGCTTCTGTCTCATGAATCCTACACCAGTTCCATGATGACATGCTGCAACATGTGGAGGAACACATGTGGTTCCCACGTGATGCACAGAAGAGAAACACCACTATGCCAGCATTCTATGAAATAGCCCATTTCTGTAAGATTCTACAGGTTGATTGACTGCACCCACATTGTCTTTAAGGTCCCATCTGATCCACTTGGACTCTAGAATGCCAGCTGGAAGGGTTTCCACTCTATCAACAGTCAGGTGGTGTGCAATGCACAGTGTATTATTTACAATGTGTCTATGTACCATCTAAGCAGTGCTTATGATTCCAATTTCTGGCACACGACTTACCTGTATCACTGATCTGTGCAGGGTAATTTTCCACAGAGACATCTAATTTGGAAGAGCACTCATCTCCTCCACTAGACTGCACAAACAAGCCAACATATGTGTGCAGACTGCAGTCCTATCATAAAGGTATGGTCTCTTATGTGTGATAGGTGTTGCTGGTCCCTCTATGTAGTTATGGCACATAAAAACACTATCATGTCTTCAGATCTTGGCTGAGATGTCAAGAAATACTACACTTACACAGACCCACATTGCTGAAAATATTTTTGGAGTGTTGAAGATATACATCTGTTGTCTACATACCTCTGACAATGTGCTGCAGTATGTTTTAGAGCCTGCAACAAGATATTTATTGTCTATGCAATGCTAAAAAACATGCTTTTATATAAGCAACTGCAGCGTGTGTTCATCATCAGAGTGCCAGACAGAGGAGCTAGCTGCAGGAAAAAGCATGCAAGGCTGCGGCAGGTGCAGTGCACTGAGGCACGGGTCTATATTATATTCTCAAAACCTGACAATATCGAAGCTGATATTGTCTACACGAGAATAGCGAAAGTGCACAACATCTACCGTGTAAACTGAAATCTCCGTAAGGGGAGATTTCTATTTACTGCAATGTAATGCAGTCTTGGAGTTGGTATATTTAAGTAGCGGGGGGTGCTGGGGGTGCAGGGGGGCTTGCTCTCCTCCCTAAACCCATTAGGGTACTTTTTTTTTGTTTTGTTTTTGTTGTTTTTATAAGTTTGATGTTTGAAAATATCGACCATATGGTGTTCGATGTTTTCAACCGTCGATCTTATAATATAGACCTCTGTGGCACTAGCAAAGAGGCAGCATCAGTTGCACAATTATGGATCAAAATAGAGACAAGAAAAAATAAACTGATGCAAGCAATGCTACAAAAGGCTATGCAATATATGTATTAACTTGCCATGCTGTGAATGAGACATTACCTAACTGACATAACACAAAGGAGTGAGCCGGACACAGTTGTCATCATTTTAACATGTGAAGCGGGGCCCAGTGACAGGGATTAGCAACAGCTACATAGGTGTAAGGGCTAAGGGAGGTGGAAGTTTTAGTGAGGTACATAGCTGTAAGACTTGAGGGAGCTGGGTATATACTGTTTACTGATGGGGCGGAGCTTCCTGAGAGAGTGGAAGAGGTGGCCAGATGGTATGAGTGGCTGCACAGTACTGGTGTAGGGGGACACAGATGTGCAGATGGAATGATGTTCCACACCTATGATGGTATCAATGCTCCACACCTATGGTCACCCCCTCGTTGGTCAGGTCTGACCATAAGCTAATCACCCTTGACATCCACATCCCTCCCCCACCCCCCAGTAAGGAAACCTCTGTAAAAAACTTCTCCAAAGCCAACTTCATGCTATTCAAGTCAGAAGTGACGAACTTCATGACACCCATGCTGATGGGAACTGAAAGTTCGACTGCTGAATCCTACACTAAGGCACTGTATGAGCACATCCACTTGTGCATGAATTGTGCCATCCCAAATAGAACCAAGATGCTCTCATCTAAAAAAAGGAAGCCAATCTGGTGGTCACCTGCCATAAACAAACTTTACAACAAAAGGAAGAAACTGCTGCAGAAAAGAGGAAACTCCCAGGATGCAAAAAACTCCCTTACCAGCCTCAGTAAGAATCTGAGATCCCTCATAAAATCCTTCAAAGCTAATTATGAAAATAAAATTGCCAAAGATTCCAAAGACAGCCACAAGGCATTCTATAGTTATGTCAAGAATCTTAATGGCAATGCTCAGATCTGCCCTGAGTTACAACAGAATGGCATTAAATATACTGATCCCAAGGATATTGCTAATATCCTGGCAGATCAATTCAATGCCAACTTCACCCCCTCTCACCCCCTAAGGGCCCATCTCAATACTGAAAGATTGCCAAATTCCGGTAATAACAGCCACACAGGTAAAAAATGCATTCTCCACAGCTATGAATACAGCATCCATAGGACCAGACAACACCCAGGCTGTGTACTACATGAACTACAAAATGAACTGGCACCTCACGTAAATGTCATGTTTAATCATAGCCTCACCTCAGGCTTCATGCCCACTGAGTGGCACACAGCTACTGTTATCCCACTCCACAAGGGGGGATCCAACTTGGATCCTGGGATCTACTGCCCCAATCTGCAAGGCCATGGAACGTATTATCATGGAACTTATAAACAAAGACATTGGCAACCTTCCAGCACTGGACCCCACCCAGTTTGGGTTTATGAAGGGCTGATCTTGTCTCCTGAACCTTATTGACTTCTTCGAGTCAGTCTCCAGAGCTGTGGATGAGGGTAAGGTGGTCCACATAGCCTATCTGGATGTCGCCAAGGCCTTCAACACCATCCCCCACTCTGGAATCATAGCTAAACTTATTAAGCTGGGCATTAATCCCTATGTCATTTGATGGGTTGCCAACTGGCTTACTGACAGAACCCACACTGTAAAAGCAGCCAACTCCAAATCCAGCTCCAGACAAGTGACAAGTGGAGTACCTCAGGGTTCAGTCCTGGGACCGCTTTTCTTTGGCATCTACTTCTCTGAAGTACAAGCCAACACTAAGGGACTCTGGCTAACAAAGTATGCAGATGACTGCAAACTGGGAGCCATTATTAAATCCCCAAATTATGTGGATATTCTACAAAAGGGCCTTAAAGAAACAGATGCTTGGTACCAGAGCCATGGGCTCAAGCTCAATGCCAAGAAATGTATAGTTATCCCCTTTGGGAAAAAACATGTATCCATGAATTACCACATAGGTGGCAGTACACTAAACACCAAAAGTGTGATAAGAGACTTAGGGACACAGGTGGACAGTGGTCTCACCTTCGATAATCACATTGCCAGAACAGTCATGAAATCCTTCTATGTGGCACACCTCATCACTAAGGGCTTTTCATCCAGAAAAAAGGAGGTCATTGTCCCACTGTACTCATCCCTCATTAGACCCCATTATAGAATACAACGCCTCATTTGGTATGTATCTCTCAAGATATCTGCAACAACTGGAAAGGCCGCAGAAATACCTCACTAAAAGAATCACAGGCCTAAAGCAGATACCCTATGCTGACCATCTATAAAAACTCCAACTATATTCTGTCGCATATCGTCTACTCAGAGGCGATCTCTGCTTAACATACAAGGCCATGTCAAACCTAGAGCTGTTGGACATGCTACACTTAAAGAAATCCCAATCCCTCAGACCCACACACTCCAGGGATCTAAACCTTGTCATCACAATGAACAAAACATGCTGGAGGGATAATTTCCTGACCCAGAGACTCCCCAGACTGTGGAATAGACCACCCATACATGTCAAGAAGATCGCCTCTTTGGCCCTCTTCAAAAGGAACATTTAAGATTGGATGGGAGATAGGAAATTCACCCCGAGGATCATGTCAGTCACCCTGCTAGACAGGGGTCCAGGGAAGTAAATATTTTGGGAAGAAATAGTCAGGGAATTTTTATGGCTAGGCTTGTATAGGCCCTAGGGTCAATAGCCTAGTACCAACCTATGAGTGGCTGCACAGTACTGGCGTTGGGGCACACAGATGTACAGATGGTGGGAGTAGCTGCACAGTACTGGTGTGGGGGAACACAGATGTGCAGATGGTATGAGTAGCTGCACAGTACTGGTGTGGGGTGACACATGTACAGATGGTATTAGTGGCTGCACATTCTGGTGTGGCGGGACACAGATGTACAGATGGTATGAGTGGCTGCACAGTACTGGTGTTGGGGCACACAGATGTGCAGATGGTGTGAGCAGCTGCACAGTAGTGGTGTGGGGGAACACAGATGTGCAGATGGTGTGAGTAGCTGCACAGTACTGGTGTGGGGTGACACAGATGTACAGATGGTATTAGTGGCTGCACATTCTGGTGTCGGGGGACACAGATGTGCAAATGGTATGAGTGGCTGCACAATACTGGTGTGGGGAGACACAGATGTACAGATGGTATTAGTGGCTGCACATTCTGGTGTGGAGGGAAACAGATGTGCAGATGGTATGAGTGGCTGCACAGTACTGGTGTTGGGGTGCACAGATGTGCAGATGGTGTGAGTAGCTGCACAGTACTGGTGTGGGGGGACACAGATGTGCAGATGGTATGAGTGGCTGCACAGTACTAGTTTTGGGGGGGACAAATGTAGCAGATGGTGGAGTGTTTCAGGGGTCATGGATGTAGCAGGTGTCATGGATCCACAGGTGGGTAGAATATCGACTGTGGTTTGTCACGGTCACATTGGCATCCTTATCATGAAATGGCACTTTCACTGACACTTGCTGGCAAGGATGATGTGGAACTTTATAACTGTGGCTTCTTCATTGAGTGATATGTAGGATGATCACATAGCTTGGCCCTATAATGGCACTCCACAGTCACCACCAGTAAGTTGTGGCAATGAAATGGGATGACCTGAAGGAACCTGCCCTGTGTAGAGGTATCCAAAATGGAGGCAAAAAAGCAATGATTACCTGCATAGTAACAACAAAGGTGGAGCAGGGCTACCATTCTTCATGGTGGCTGAAATAACTGCAAAATTGCCCTCCAGTGTTATCAGGTGAGTGTATTTCCTGCCCCAATGCTGTAGCAGTATGCAAGCATTGCAGGCCCTAATATATGTTTTTGAATATACCACACAGTATGATAATAATTTTCAGCACGGCATGTGTGATATCTGTTTGTACCTTGATCACTGACCTGTACATCCATTGATTTAAACCCAGTGTGAAATCTAGGTTAAGTTCCAAGTAGGAGTCATGGCTCTAACATTCACTAGCATTCTGCAGCCTCATGTTTTCTGCATGGTCCGCAATGGCATCACTACTTAGTGTTATCACATGAGCAGGTGCTAAATGTGTACATTGTAATGGGCTGCCATAGATGACCTGTCCTTCCAATGACCATGGGTAAATGTGGACACTGTCCAGAACCATCCCAGGCATGTCAATGGATGTGTGTGATACCATACCCTTTAAGGTTGCTACCTTTTCAAATGCCCAAAGTGGGATATTTTTGTCGGAAAGTGAGATTTTGCAGGACAAATCATACCCAAAACTGGAGCATAGGACTAGATTAGATTGTTTGCCACTATAAAAGCGTATTCTTGCAGAACTTGAGTTGCTTCTAAAGTTTTTATGTCTATAATTGCTAAAAGAATGGCAAATATGATGCCAAAAAAAAATTTTAAAAAAAAAGATGCCCCCCCCCCCCCTAAAAAAAAAAAAAAAAAAAAAAAAAAAAAATTTATTAAAGAAAAAATGGGGGAAAAAATTTTTTTTTTAAATTTGTTTCCCAAAATTTTTTTTTTTTTTTGGAAAGGAAAAAAAGGCAAAACAAAAAAATTTAACAAAAGGGCCCCCCTAAAAAAAAACAAGGGGAACAATTTTATAATCCAAAAAAGGGGAAAAAAAGCCCCAAAAAATGTAAAAAAAACATTCATTTGGTCGACAGCTCATTTGGTCGACAACTAGTATTCAAGGCACTTAACAGGGATTTGCCCCCTCTCCAGTGTTGTGCGACCCTGGAGTTGATATATATATAGTTAGGTGGGGTGTGGGGGGTAGGGGGGTGTGGGGGGCAAAGCTCCCCACCTATTTTCGTTTAAAATGTGTAGTTTTTGTTGTATTTTCATGTTTTAAATGGAAATAGTGCCCCCCACACCCCCCAACTATATATATCAACTCCAGGGTCACACAACATTGGGGAGGGGGGGCAATTTCCTGTTTTTTGCCTTAAATACTGGTTGTCGACCAAATGAGCTGTCGACCAAATTAATGTCGATCAAATGGTCTGTCGATCTTATGAAGTAGACCCATATATATATATATATATATATATATACACACATATATATCTATCTATATATATATATATATATATTTATATATATATATATATATATATATATATATATATATATATATATATATATATATATACATATATATATATATATATATATATATATATATTGAAGGGGTGTGGGAGTCTTATACTCCAATATTGGGGGGGTGTAGAAGGGCTTGCCCTCCCTGCAAAAAACAGCTTTAAAGGAGAAATGCAGTGCTCAATATTTGATATTCTTTTTTGTTTTTGATTTTTTTTTCTGGCATTTCGAGGCTTGCACTTGTGTATCCCAGCATTTCAATCCAGAGCCATTTAAAACATATAAAAATTGCTCACTGAGCTACTTTGAGTATGCACTGTCATTTCTTTGTGAACAGACAAGCTGACCATGCTTGCAGAAAAAATAAACTGATGCAAGCAATGCTACAAAAAGGCTATGCAATATATGTATTAACTTGCCATGCTGTGAATGAGACATTACCTAACTGACATAGCACAAAGGAGTGAGCTGGACACAGTTGTCATCATTTTAACATGTGAAGCGGGGCCCAGTGACAGGGATTAGCAACAGCTACATAGGTGGAAGGGCTAAGGGAGGTGGAAGTTTTAGTGAGGTACATAGCTGTAAGACTTGAGGGAGCTGGGTATATACTGTCTACTGATGGGGCGGAGCTTCCTGAGAGAGTGGAAGAGGTGGCCAGATGGTATGAGTGGCTGCACAGTACTGGTGTAGGGGGACACAGATGTGCAGACGGAATGATGTTCCACACCTATGATGGTATTGATGCTCCACACCTATGGTCACCCCCTCGTTGGTCAGGTCTGACCATAAGCTAATCAACCTTGACATCCACATCCCTCCCCCACCCCCAAGTAAGGAAACCTCTGTAAAAAACTTCTCCAAAGCCAACTTCATGCTATTCAAGTCAGAAGTGACGAACTTCATGACACCCATGCTGATGGGAACTGAAAGTTCGACTGCTGAATCCTACACTAAGGCACTGTATGAGCATATCCACTTGTGCATGAATGGTGCCATCCCAAATAGAACCAAGATGGTCTCCTCTAAAAAAAGGAAGCCAATCTGGTGGTCCCCTGCCATAAACAAACTTTACAACAAAAGGAAGCAACTGCTGCAGAAAAGAGGAAACTCCCAGGATGCAAAGAACTCCCTTACCAGCCTCAGTAAGAAGCTGAGATCCCTCATAAAATCCTCCAAAGCTAATTATGAAAATAAAATTGCCAAAGATTCCAAAGACAGCCACAAGGCATTCTATAGCTATGTCAAGAATCTAAATGGCAATGCTCAGATCTGCCCTGAGTTACAACAGAATGGCATTAAATATACTAATCCCAAGGATATTGCCAAAATCCTGGCAGATCGATTCAGTGCCAACTTCACCCCCTCTCACCTCCTAAGGGCCCATCTCAATACTGAAAGATTGCCAAATTCTGGTAATAACAGCCACGCAGGTAAAAAACGCATTCTCCACAGCTAAGAATACAGCATCCATAGGACCAGACGACACCCAGGCTGTGTACTACATGAACTACAAAATGAACTAGCACCTCACCTAAATGTCACGTTTAATCATAGCCTCACCTCAGGCTTCATGCCCACTGAGTGGCGCACAGCTACTGTTATCCCACTCCACAAGGGGGGATCCAACTTGGATCCTGGGAACTACTGCCCTGATCTGCAAGGACATGGAACGTATTATCATGGAACTTATAAACAAAGACATTGGCAACCTTCCAGCACTGGACCCCACCCAGTTTGGGTTTATGAAGGGCTGATCTTGTCTCCTGAACCTTATTGACTTCTTCGAGTCAGTCTCCAGAGCTGTGGATGAGGGTTAGGTGGTCCACATAGCCTATCTGGATGTTGCCAAGGCCTTCAACACCATCCCCCACTCTGGAATCATAGCTAAACTTATTAAGCTGGGCATTGATCCCTACGTCATTCGATGGGTTGCCAACTGGCTTACTGACAGAACCCACACTGTAAAAGCAGCCAACTCCAAATCCAGCTCCAGACAAGTGACAAGTGGAGTACCTCAGGGTTCAGTCCTGGGACCGCTCTTCTTTGGCATCTACTTCTCTGAAGTACAAGCCAACACTAAGGGACTCTGGCTAACAAAGTTTGCAGATGACTGCAAACTGGGAGCCATTATTAAATCCTCAAATGATGTGGATATTCTACAAAAGGGCCTTAAAGAAACAGATGCTTGGTACCAGAACCATGGGCTCAAGCTCAATGCCAAGAAATGTATAGTTATCCCCTTTGGGAAAAAACATGTATCCATGAATTACCACATAGGTGGCAGTACACTAAACACCAAAAGTGTGATAAGAGACTTAGGGACACAGGTGGACAGTGGTCTCACCTTCGATAATCACATTGCCAGAACAGTCATGAAATCCTTCTATGTGGCACACCTCATCACTAAGGGCTTTTCATCCAGAAAAAAGGAGATCATTGTCCCACTGTACTCATCCCTCATTAGACCCCATTATAGAATACAACGACCCATTTGGTATGTATCTCTCAAGATATCTGCAACAACTGGAAAGGCCGCAGAAATACCTCACTAAAAGAATCGCAGGCCTAAAGCAGATACCCTATGCTGACCATCTAAAATAACTCCAGCTATACTCTGTCGCATATCGTCTACTCAGAGGTGATCTCTGCTTAACACACAAGGCCATGTCAAACCCAGAGCTGTTGGACATGCTACACTTAAAGAAATCCCAATCCCTCAGACCCACACACTCCAGGGATCTAAACCTTGTCATCACAATGAACAAAACATGCTGGAGGGATAATTTCCTGACCCAGAGACTCCCCAGACTGTGGAATAGACTGCCCATACATGTCAAGCAGATCGCCTCTTTGGCCCTCTTCAAAAGGAACATTGACAATTGGATGGGAGATAGGAAATTCACCCCGAGGATCATGTCAGTCACCCTGCTAGACAGGGGTCCAGGGAAGTAAATATTGTGGGAAGAAATAGTCAGGGAATTTTTATGGCTAGGCTTGTATAGGCCCTAGGGCCAATAGCCTAGTACCAACCTATGAACCTATGAGTGGCTGCACAGTATTGGCGTTGGGGCACACAGATGTGCAGATGGTGTGAGTAGCTGCACAGTACTGGTGTGGGGGAACACAGATGTGCAGATGGTGTGAGTAGCTGCACAGTACTGGTGTGGGGTGACACATGTACAGATGTTATTAGTGGCTGCACATTCTGGTGTGGGGGGACACAGATGTGCAGATGGTATGAGTGGCTGCACAGTATTGGTGTGGGGAGACACAGATGTACAGATGGTATTAGTGGCTGCACATTCTGGTGTGGCGGGACACAGATATACAGATGGTATGAGTGGCTGCACAGTACTGGTGTTGGGGCACACAGATGTGCAGATAGTGTGAGCAGCTGCACAGTAGTAGTGTGGGGGAACACAGATGTGCAGATGGTGTGAGTAGCTGCACAGTACTGGTGTGGGGTGACACAGATGTACAGATGGTATTAGTGGCTGCACATTCTGGTGTGGGGGGACACAGATGTGCAGATGGTATGAGTGGCTGCACAATACTGGTGTGGGGAGACACAGATGTACAGATGGTATTAGTGGCTGCACATTCTGGTGTGGGGGGACACAGATGTGCAGATGGTATGAGTGGCTGCACAGTACTGGTGTTGGGGCACACAGATGTGCAGATGGTGTGAGTAGCTGCACAGTACTGGTGTGGGGGGCACATATGTACAGATGGCATTAGTGGCTGCACATTCTGGTGTGGGGGGACACAGATGTGCAGATGGTATGAGTGGCTGCACAGTACTAGTTTTGGGGGGGACAAATGTAGCAGATGGTGGAGTGTTGCAGGGGTCATGGATGTAGCAGGTGTCATGGATCCACAGGTGGGTAGAATATCGACTGTGGTTTGTCACGGTCACATTGGCATTCTTATCATGAAATGGCACTTTCACTGACACTTGCTGGCAAGGATGATGTGGAACTTTATAACTGTGGCTTCCTCATTGAGTGATATGTAGGATGATCACATAGCTTGGCCCTATAATGGCACTCCACAGTCACCACCAGCAAGTTGTGGCAATGAAATGGGATGACCTGAAGGAACCTGCCCTGTGTAGAGGTATCCAAAATGGAGACAAAAAAGCAATGATTACCTGTATAGTAACAACAAAGGTGGAGCAGGGCTACCATTCTTCATGGTGGCTGAAATAACTGCAAAATTGCCCTCCAGTGTTATCAGGTGGGTGTATTTCCTGCCCCAATGCTGTAGCAGTATGCAAGCATTGCAGGCCCTAATATATGTTCTTGAATATACCACACAGTATGATAATAATTTCCAGCACGGCATGTGTGATATCTGTTTGTGCCTGGATCACTGACCTGTATATCCATTGATTTAAACCCAGTGTGAAATCTAGGTTAAGTTCCAAGTAGGAGTCATGGCTCTAACATTCACTAGCATTCTGCAGCCTCATGTTTTCTGCATGGTCCGCAATGGCATCACTACTTAGTGTTATCACATGAGCAGGTGCTAAATGTGTACATTGTATTGGGCTGCCATAGATGACCTGTCCTTCCAATGACCATGGGTAAATGTGGACACTGTCCAGAACCATCCTAGGCATGTCAATGGATGTGTGTGATACCATACCCTTTAAGGCTGCTACCTTTTCAAATGCCCAAAGTGGGATATTTTTGTCGGAAAGTGAGATTTTGCAGGACAAATCATACCCAAAACTGGAGCATAGGACTAGATTAGATTGTTTGCCACTATAAAAGCATATTCTTGCAGAACTTGAGTTGCTTCTAAAGTTTTTATGTCTATAATGGCTAAAAGAATGGCAAATATGATGCCAAAATTGATAGATATGGATCATTGTCATTTTTGTGGAGGGAAGGCAAACATTTAACAGCATAAACAGAACAATTTATAATCCAGAGGGAAGCATAATGTAAGAAAATACTGCTGTTGTTGGTGGGTCTTGATGCAGAGGAAGCATTCAATACAGTAAGCTGGGATTTTATGAGCAGGACAATGGAAGCATTTGCATTCCCTGACAAAATTATCAGATTGATTAGGAGGATATATGAGGGACTGGAGGTGAAAATTAAAGTGTGTGTGTGGGGTTCCTCTCTGATAAGTTCTGTTTAAGCAGAGGGACCAGGAAGGGGTGTCCTCTTTCCCTTTTGTTATTTGTGTTATATTTAGAACCATTGGTAAAAAAAAGGGACTTAGAAATGCAAGGAAATAATTGGTATGGTAGTCAAGAGAATGTGGCTCTATTTACAAATGATATTTGTTTAACACCTGATAAAACCAGAAAAGGACATTTCAGTATTGTGGAACATTCTGAGACTGTTTCATATCTTTTCTGGATGCAAAATGAATGAATATAAAACAAAGGCAATAGCTGTAAACTATGCACCCACACACAAATTGGTTTAGCAATACCTCATATTTATGGGGACATGATAAAATGAAGTACTTAGGAGTATGGATTAAAGGATTTTGTTTTGGCAGCAAAGGATATGTGGGAAGAAACTAAAACAATAATGCAAAAACAGAGAAATCAGAACGATAATGCCAAAACAGGGAAATCAGAAGCTCTGTTTTATGGATATGGATAGCAAAACATAAGTAAAATAGTGAAATGTGTTTAGTCTCTTTAGTTTTATACACAGGTCAGACATGTTTTTATCAACCAGGAAAGAAGTTGTAGATAGCAATTAATAAAGAGTTGAAGGATTTTATCTGAGAGGCGACGAGGGGAAAAGTCAAGTGGGATTAGTTGATCCTTCCAATAGAACAAGCTGGTTTGGGATTACCTGATTTGAAGGGATATTTCAGAACTACACAGTTAAGACTGCTATAGATAGCACAAGTAGAAAGCTATAATTCAAAGTGGAAAGGGATGATGAAACAGGGAGGAAGCTTAAGAAACAAGGAAAGACTGAGATTTTGGATGCAGATCATTAAAGATAATAAAAAGAACCATACAGGATATTATATTAATAAAGTAGCAGAAAACATTATAAGAACTAAGCCAACATGGGGAAAAAGAAAGATTCTGCCGATAGTGTTGACTGCAACTGGGGGTACAGAGGACAGACAAGAAGGGACTGGAATTTTCCTGGAAACTGGCAAAGGAACCAAGGTATTGGAGCAAATATTTAGAAGGGGAACGTTAAAAGAATGGTAAGAGGCCAATAATTCATTTGGACTGCAGGCTGGAGATTGCCTTCCCTATCAAGGACTGATATCAGATTACAGACAAAAAGAAAGAAATAGGGGGATCCTAAGCAAAAGACCAGCACTGGTAGAGTTTTTAATAGAATGTAGAACAGAAGATGCTGTTAAAAAGGGTTAATTAGTAGGGCATATAAAATATTGCATGGTAACTATAGTAATCAATCAGAGGAGGTTAGAAAGGACTGGAAAGAGAGAATGGATAAATAATACGCACACACACACACACACACACACACACACACACACACACACACACACACACACACACACACACACACACAAATGGGGGATATATGCTTGGCTCTCAGATATGCAACTAAGTCTAGAAGGTTTAGGATCTTTGCTTGGAAGTGTTTACACAGGTATTTTTATATCCCTAGCAGACTCCAAAGAATTTTTCCTCATGTAGATTGGAAATGTTGGAGGAGTGATGGGGAAGACAGAGATAATTTGGAACACATTTTTTGGGAGTGTATTGAGTTGGCAGACTTCAAAAATTTCCTGCAGACTATTCAATCAGAAATACTAGATGAGATGATTTTTTTGAGTTGTGATAAGAATCAGAATTTCATAGCCATAGTAAAGCCTTGTTGAGCTTAATTCTATTGGCTGCCAAAAAAGCAATTATTAGAAAATGGAAATCAAAGTCTCAACCAACTGTTGTAGAAGTAGTAAATGTAGTAATAGAGATAAAATAACTGGAAATGGGATCTTTAGAATGGGGTAGGAACAAATGTCATAGAATAAAATCAGAATTGTGAGAACAATCTTCTTCTTCCGGCTTTTCCCGGTTAGGGGTCGCCACAGTGGATCATCTGCCCGCTCATGATTGGCAGTGGAGTTTTACTGTGTCGAGTTGCCAGCCCGGCACCCAACCTTCCACAGAAGGCACACACTCACACCTAGGGCCAATTTAGAGTGTCCAATCCACCTTTGCATGTCTTTGGGATGTGGGAGGAAACTGGAGCACCCGGAGGAAACCCACACGACCACATTGAGGACATGCAGACTCCGCACAGAAGGCACCCCAGCTGAGAATCGAACCAGAGAACCTCTTGCTGTGAGGAGACAACGCTAACTGCTGCACCACCGTGGTCGCCCAGAATTGTGAGAACAATACATGCAGAAAAATATTTTGGAGGAGGAGTGAGGTTTAAATGAAGGCAGGATTTGAATGAGCTATGTAATGTTTGACTGATGGTGACTGGCATGATTATAAGTGATGTATAATGTTTGCAATTGAAAATATGCCAATTTTGTTTGTTTTTATTTATATAAATGTATGATTGACTATGTCATGAGTGATAATTTAATAAAGATGTTTCTTGTTTAAAAAATTATTAGGGTGTTATAGATACAAAATAATTGTATCATGCAACTATCTGATGAAACTTAAGAAATATTTTTTCATAAAAACTTAGGGAATTTGACATTTTTTTTCCCCCACAGGACACAACATACCAAATAGGAACTGCCCTGCATAAAAAAAGGACAGGTGGTAACACACCTATGAAGGCAGACAGGTAGACAGAGAAACACCCTATGTGTACAAATGAACATATGTGACAAACCAAGACCTGATTGTCATAACAACATTATGTGTAACTTATTACAAACAGAAGGACCACATATGTACCTTGTGGTGCAGGGTGGCATCCCGGGCATGTCTGCTGGAGATATATGGTAATGATTATCCTGATGTATCATGTCAGTGATACTACAGAGGGCTTGTTGCACTGGTTCTGTTGTGTTGAGCAATGAAATTCACATCTGTTACATGTTCTTACAACATACTTTCTCTGAAGGCCTTGTTAGCCAGTGTGTGCTCAAAATATGCCTGCTGCACAAGCCTAGAACCTGTAATAGCACCTCTGTCTCTGCTGAGGTGAATGTCTCTAGCCACTGTTTCTGTTTTGGAGCCATTGCAATATCTGTATACATGAACAATCGCCTGGGCAGAAATTTGTTGCCCATCACCTCTGACAGTCCACCATTCATGACACATGGCATGCCTGCTATATGTTATTCTCATAGGCCACATCCCTGAGCAAGTCTGTGGGGAAAGTGTGAAACCAATTTTGATGCAATATGTGGCCTGTGATATGCCCGTACAGAGTTGTGGACCCAGGCAACAGTGAAGTGTGTCCCACTTGCACATCTCCGCAGCTTGACACATGTAGCAGTTGTACCTCTTCCATCCTGCTCTGTGTATGCCAGATGGACCCCAGTAGCAGGGTGTGTTCCCATCAACATACTCTGCTTGCCTGTGTTGCCATCCAGCAAGCTACTCCAGCAATCTGTCAGTATGCAGTCTAACAGGTGGGATGGGGACACACTGACCTGTGCTCTTTCTCTTCTCACTCCCTTTCTTTACTCCCCTGTATTGCTGGCTCCAGTGTATGCAAGTTGCTGTTGAACAACCTTCCACTAAATAAAGAAACCCATCTGTATCCCGAAGCATACCTCTCAATCTCTTAGAGCAAGAAATCTGGACAAAGTCTTAAATAAAAATGGGACAAAGGCCCAGCAATAAGGACAATTTTTAAATATTGCTGTTACAAACTTAGAAAGTTGATAGAATAACAGGTTTTGCATTAGCATGAATTTTCTGAAGGGCATAAAGTCTGAAACTCAAATGTCTGTCCTTATTTTCTAACTTTAGTTTTTAATGATTTGCTACAAGTTTGCCAGAAAGTCACAATTTTATGAAAAATGGACCAAAATATGAGACAAAAATCTGGACATTCTGCCTTCCTTTAACCATATTTTTATGAGAATACAGTTTCTATATATGCAAGCAGTTTTTGACTTCTTTATATTTCATCTGATAAAGTATATCTTTGTAAAATCTGCATATGAGTTTGCCTGTTTCAGAATACTTATTTTATATTTTAATCCACATCTTGATTTAAGCAAACACCTTTGAGTAGGTCTGGGGGAGTGGAGTGAACTGTATTGTCTCCTTGTTTATCATTCGTCGTCTATCCTGGGGCTTTTCTGCAGGGATTGAATGATCTTCTCATTGACATGATCAATGAATACCCCAGATGGCATCAGATGGGGACTTTCAGAGTCAGGCTTAGCAATGATGCCTACGAATGCACCATAGTGCTTTTGTAGTGTTGTGATAATTTTGGCTTCACTGAGAATACCCATCCAGTTATCAAGAGCATCATCTAGATTATAGATTTAAAGCAAAAATTCCAGAAAATCCCCCCTCTCTATATAATATGGGTGGAAAGGAAGATAGGATGGACACCTAGTGGCATAAACCAGTATCGTGTCAGTCTTTACCAGACTGAGTTTCAAATGATTCTTAGATAATCAAGTCTGGCAGTGAGTCCTAAGGGAAGGAGAGCTAAACCTGAATATTAAAATACTTCAATCTCTCTCTTATGGTATCCCTCAGGGCATTAATACACAGTTAACAATAGACACAGTGGTGGTCTGATTGCACAATATTCTACTCCATATTCCAGAGGGCACCTGTTTGAAGAGCTTAATCCAGACATAATGTTCAGGTAACAGTCCAAAAGGTTGGAGACAAACCAGTTAGGCACAGTCCTTCCGAAACCATGCTATGTCTTAACAGACTTAGTCAAGCTCTAATAGTCCACCATGTAAAATGCTTTTATTAGATCAAAGAAGACAAAGACTGGTTATAACCATTGATTTCTAGCCACCAAGAGATTATTTACTACCCAAGTAAGGATTGTCCCAGTATTGTACTGAGATATAATTCCAGACTTATGTGGATCTAGGAGATCATCTTTTTTTTTTGAGAATAAAAAAAAAAAAAGCACCACAATGAGAATGACTGGTGTAAGGACTTCCAGACAAGATTTTACTAACCTGGATGAGTGAGGATTAAGTCTGCAGTAAGTAGAATGCAAAGGTAAAACACTCTCATGACCTTGGCATAGACAATGCATCTGAAATCTGCCCAGAAAAACTGTAGTGTCTGAAGCAATGATTCACTGATGCTCTTAACTGTTGTACTTTTGCGGAAGGAACCCCTGATGTTGGCAACCATATCTTCAAAGAACCACTGATGGACAGAAACGTTTTTATCACCAGTAAGGCACCCACCATTCATAAAAATATTGTAGAACAATTAGATGCAGCAGCAGTCTCACTCGAGGGATTAGCTGCAGTCTTACGTTAGATTTCTGTCTGATATTGAGTAAAGTGTATATTGACTGTAAGTTTATCCCCAAGCAGGTGTAGTCTACATTAGTGGAAAGTCAGCCTTTGTACAGCATCACTCTGCGCTCAAGTCCTACTACAGCACATGGCAAGCAATGCATATACCCAAGATGAAGAAACAGCATTCATTGCATCTGATGTGGCATTATTATATGTCACAACAGATGAGTCAGGGTCTTCATTCTCCATGCAAAGGAACTGATCAAGTATGAGGTGACAGAATATCGCTAGTTATGTTTCTTAAATCACTGTAATTAACTAGCTACATATCAGTTAGCATCAATAGTGGGAGTCCAAATATGAAATAAACCAGGTAATGCTCTGCTCAGGAAACTGGTTTCAACACCAAGTCCCTGGTTATTCATCCAAGGTAGAAGAGCAAGTACCAGGAATGCCCAAACTTATGGGTAGGATGGAAAATACAAGAGTCCAGAATGTTATTCATCACTGGACATTGCCACAGTAATATATGTGTTTGTATTATATTGCGTAATTTACTGCAGTGTTCTCTACATAGGTCTGCCATAGCTGTCATACTGCTCACTTTATATAGGCAAGTATATCGAAGCTAAAGCAAATATGTTATTTTAAACTTTAACTCATTTGCTCCAGTAGAGCTCAGGAAATTTGCACTGTAACTTACAATGGGCGGAGCTTAAGCCTTCTGACAGAACCAAATTATTTCCTCACATTTCAAACACATGCTCATATCTCTGGAACCATAGAAGTTATGAAAGAAGTATCAATGGCAAACTCTTCAGCACAAATTATTTTTATAGTGGTAATATTCTTTAGGTTCTAAGTCTTAAATGGAATTTTATAAGTTACAGTAAACACAGTAACTATTATGTTTGTAATATTTTGTAAACAGCTTACACTGTCTCAGCAACTACTCAGATTACAAACACACTGTCAGCAGCATTTTATTCATAGAGCTGAAAGCTTTCATATGAGGCTAAGGAGTTCCGTCTGTGTTACTTGGTTGTTGAGATGTTTAGAAAAATGTGAAAATAATATCTATATAAATTAATACACTGAAAACAACAGTTAATATATCTTTATCTGGACTAGGCAGAGGTGAAATATTAATGCAGCTGAGTTTGTCATTGTGTAAGCTTTAAGATGAAATTTTTTAAAACCTTGTAGACAGCATGGTTTTGGAATTGGAAGCACAAATGAAAGTACTTAAAAACAACAAAGCTAAAACTGTGAGGGAACGGAAAGGAACACATCCAGTAAAACTACTTAGATGTATGAATTGTAGGTTATTGTAAGGGTGGGACAGGAAATGACATCATGGTTGTGCTAATTAGCAGCATATTTAAACAGAGGCCCTTGGGTTTGTTAATGACTTACGAGCTAATACTATGGGCTTAGCTTTGATGGTATACAGCTTGGCCCCACAAGTGAATTTTTTGGATATATGCCTAGATGGATTTACTACTAGTCTCCATAGGAAATTTGAACAGAGAAATGTATTTTTATATGGGAATAGTTGTTACCCCAAACATTTAGTCAAGGTACTGCCCTACAATGAATTCTTACAAATTCATAGGCTATGTAGCCTTGATATGAGCTTTGATTTAGAGATAGCTTAAGCAGAAAAAATGTTTATTAGAAGAGGTTATGATGTCTAGCTGGTCAGGGAAGCTAAACAAAAAATTATGGACATGAGGTATTCTGTTAACTCTCAGGGAGATTCTCATTATGTCCGTGCTAGTGGAAAATATAATGTTTGTATTGGAGGAAATTAATCTACCAATGCAGCTGTGAACAATGGAGAGCAGAAGAAAGTTTTCTTAGTGACAACTTATAATGTTATAACTGAGCAAATAGTTAAAAAAAGCATGTAGCTTGTGGCATATGCTCATAAGGGATAAAATTTTGAACTCTATTCTACCTGATTTTGTGAGTATTGCATATACAAGAGCTAGGAATGTGTCTGACATTCTGGTACATAACCAATTTTGTTTACCAGATGTTAATGTCAGTCAGAGCTTAAGCATAAATAAAGGCACTGTTCCATGTGATGGCTGTTCCATCTGTCAATATGTAGTAAGCTTTGTTCCCTATATTAATGGCATCAAGTTTACAGCTAGGCATGAATACAGTTGTAACACGGAGGGGTAAGTGTATGTGCTGAGATGCGGATGTAAGAAGTTTTACATAGGGGAAAATTATAGGAGTTTTAGGGTCCGGTTACAGGAACATATTAGGAACATAAAAAATAAAAAAAAATTAGAGAGTCCCCTTGGGAGTCATTTTTTGATAGCGCACAACTGTAACCCTGATTCTCTTAGGGGTTGTGTCTTGGAACAATTGCAAGTTGGCAAAGGTGAATGTGTGTCTTTAAAAAAACAAACTCTTAAAAAAAGAAACCCTGCTGATTTTAAAGTATGGTACTTTGGAGCCTCAGGGACTCAACAAAGAATGTAATTGGAAGTATGTGATTTGAATTGTATGCTTAATTGATTAATTGTTTTGTGCAATATGCTGTATATAAGCAAACATTATTTTGTAGTGTTTTTACTCTGGGTAGGCTGTGTAAACCGATGCGCTAAGCGTTTCATTAAATTCGCTTGCTTCTTGGATCGGTGGTCTTGGTGGTATTTTATTATTTTACTTTTTTTGTTTTATTAAGTTTCATTTGCTAATCCTTCTTTCATGCCCAAAGTGGTGAATGAGTTGTCTCTTAATCAGTTTACTTATTTGCCCACTTTTCCCCTTCTCTGCAATCTGCTAGTGAGAAGGTGCTGCAAAATTTGGATGTGCATAGACAACTATAAGATAAAGACTTTTCATAAATCTGATCAGCTCTTTGTTTCTTTTCATCCTAGGTCCTTAGGATTGGCTGTTTCCAAGCAAACTATTTCTTCTTGGATTTCTAAACCCATTTCTTTTTGTTATTCCTTTCATGGCAAGAGCCTTTCTTCTTCTGTTAAGGTTCAATCTACTATGACTGTGGCTTCTTCTGGTGCCTTTTTCAAGGGTTTGGATACTAACTCTGTTCTTGAGGCTGGACTTCTGTGCATACATTTACCATAATATCAAGAGCTAGAGCTGACTTTACTAGGGCAATTTGTCATGGGTTCCTAGGAAACTCTGCTGGTCCTTCCTTCTTCCTGAGCTTTTGCACTCTCACTAAAGAATACTGCAACAGTGAAATGGGAGGACATAATACGGTTGTATAAGAACTTACCATATTGGTAGATGTCCTCTTCACTGTTGCAGTATTCACTCCCTCCTCCCCCCCCGGTCCTTTAATCTTCTGGATGTATTGTTTACCTCTCTACTCCTTGGACTGGTGTTCCTACTAGCACTCTCAGTTCTGAGGATGGTACATCCAAGCATCACCTTTATGCCCTATGCTGTATGTGGGGAGCATACTTGTGATGAACGGCATACATTAAGCACCCTAAAGGCTTTGGTATATTGGCCGGACGTTGGGCCTCCCTTGGCAGGGGATCTCTATTGTAAAGAATACTGCAACAGTAAAGAGAAGGGCATCTACCATTATGTACTATACTTTTGACTTACTTAAATGTATAAAATAAGCATTTCAAAATAAAATTGTATTTTAAGTTTTGATGTATTTTGTTTCTGGTAAGGATTTGTATCTCTCTTTTATATTGGAGCTTATTTTTTTTTTGTAATTTCATAATTTCCATTGTGTGTTGTTTGGCAGCTGTAGACTATAACATATTAGTTTCCCTCTTCACTATTTTTTATTGCAGCATATTTACTTTTGTTGACATTTTTCATTGTGGTATATTAGGATCCTTGTGAAAATGAGATGGTGACTGAACTAGAATTATGCTCCATACTGCAAAACAATTACTGCGAGGTAACCGCTCATATATATAAAAAGAATATGTGAGACAGATTTAATGTGTTACTCTACCGTTCTGAATAATACAAATTAATAAATATATCCAGTCACATTCTTAGCTATTAACACTATCAATTAACTGCTCACTCACTAAATTCAGATTGCCACTACCCACTTCAACATATATCTTATATTTCTGAAGTACACCAGCCACATGTCTGTTTTCTTCCAAGCTTATATAGACATTCTAGTTAGATCACCTGCATTTTTTTCTGTCTAGAACTCTCTGTGCACCAAGTTGCTAATCAACGATCATGCTTCATGGTCCTACATTGGCATAAAACATTACACTGAACTCCATATGAAGCCTGTATAGGTTTTGCATATGTCAAAACAGGCAGCATTTCAGTGAAGCCATCCTTGGCAGGCTGACTATCAGGAAAATTGCAGGCAGTAACACACACATCCTCTGAAGCAGACAGGACAGGAAGAATGGCTTTAGGTCCTGGAAAATCCTTGTGTAACAACTCGTAGTATTTTATGAGCGAATGAGAAACCTTAGTGTTCTCCCACTAAAAACAATGGCATATTCTAGCAATAGTCTCAGAGAAATAGACCCGCCCCCAGGGAAAATCAGAAACTGAGCTCTCCTCTGTGTCTGAATCACAAATCTAAGGAAAAGCCCTTTATCTGACCTGATATCTTCCTATTCATATTCAGAATCTTGAATCCATTCAGGAAAAGAAAAAATCCTCTTTATTTTACCAGAAACTACTTCACTAGAAAAATGAATCGCTTGAATTAAACCCTGGGTCAGACCCAGTAAATTATTCCTATCCAAAGAAAATTGAGGAGGAGTAGACGCATGCTTGGTTTTCTGTTTCTTTTTGACAAGAAAAATGGAGTGAGATATGTTAGTAATGGCAGCATCTGCTTTCCCAGGGATGGGTACAGCATTCTGACATAACAGGGAAACCTTCCCTTTTCCCTGTCCCAGGACCAACAAGAGTGGCTCTCCCTCACCCACTTATGGTACCTCAACAGCTGCAGAGGATGTGGCTAACTCCTCAGGTAAAGGATTACTGGTCTGAGGTACAACAAATGGCCACAACAGAGTCACCCACCTATGGCTGAGGCAAATTGCTAGCCTGCTGTGGTGGCAAACGCTGTTTGCTTAATTTTTTTTTTTTGCTTTTTGTGGCTGGAAGAAGTACTGACTGTGGGAAACATAGTCTGTTCCATGGTCAAGCCGAAAATGGTGCTTCTTTCCACGGAAGACAAGCAGAAATTGCCAGTAAACACTACTAGTCCACGAACATTACTTTTTTTGACAGAAAAAACACAGTAAAAAACATTTTGAAGCACTAAGCCAGCCCCACAAAAGTAAAATATACATCATTTAGCTACAGAAAAAAAATGTTTTCTGTTAATTTATACCACTTTTAAACTGACAGAAAAAATGAGTGCTTCATTTAAAGTAAGTTACAGTCTTGAGCCAGTTGATTAAAACACAGCACTCTTAGCTTTAAAAGAAAAAAGTAATAAAATATCAACAAAATTAAGAAAATGGAAAGTTTTTTTTTCCCCAAAGAGAACTTATCTGCCCAGCAAAGGAAAGCACAAGCTGTCTGTCAATCCTTGAATGCCTCAGAGGACATTACTCACCAGTGGTAGTAAAGCTCTGAAGGGCTTTGCACCTAAACTTGTCTTTAAGTCAGCTCAACTCGAGCTGCCTCACACTTTGAGCACATGGAAAGTGCCCTGAAGCTTTGCAGGCAGGTTGGCTATTATATTCTTGGCAGGATACAACCTATATAGCTAAGGCTACTGCAGAAGTGATCAATATTATGAACATCTCTGTGAACCAAGTTAACAATCAGCAATCATGCTTCATGGCCCCATACTAGGATGAAACGTTACACTGGTTTCCATATTAAGCCTATATAGGTCTTGTGTACATCAAAACAGCCGGTATTTCAGAGACGCCATCCTGAGTCTCTAGAACTTATTCACAGTGGCCACTGGTGATTATAACTGTTTATTTTTAGGCAGAAACTTTGAGACTTTAATGTTAGAAAAATCAGAATGGGAAAAATGGCAAATACTAAGCTTCCATTTACTGAAATGTGAATCTGTTCCATCTTGTTAAGCACGGAGATAAATGATGTGCTTCATTTGAAATCTATCCAGAAATTGTGACAGCATGTATGCAGCTTTGCTTTGCATCTTAGACAAATGTATACCTTCAGAATATGAGAATTAATGTGTTAGGAATAATCAATGCACAATGCAAGGGCACTAAGTCGGCAACCAGAAAAAACTAACGAAGGAATAATACTCACAAATTAATAAAAAGATGTTAAGAACTTAGGTCCATACTGAATAAGGACTTCATTAAAACAGTTTAAACTAAGTGTATTAAGTCACATAGATTTAGTTGCCATTTTTTTTAATATCTGTGTGCCTCTGTCATTATTTCAGAATATACAACAATTTTCTGTATATGCCCTAAATTTTGTTTCTCTCCAAAGACAGGGCAAGACCTTAATTTCCACAAGAGAGGCAACATAAACTTTGTTGTAGCTGCAGGTGCAAGGTAGTCAATTTTAACCCCATTAACTAATTCTAATCTTCAGTATGGCAGATTAACTTTGTCTTGAAAATATAATGAAGACCAGTTGCTAAGCATAATAAGGCAAATGACTTGACTGAGCTCTTAAATTTCTTTTGACTATTGCTAATATTACCTGAGAAATTGCAGGGACTGGTTAGCATGACCATTTTTCTCCAATGGTTTTAGTTTTTTAATCTAAACTTTTCTTGCATGAAATCATTCTATTGCTTTTCTGAAATTAAATTAGTCTATTCAGTCTGATATTTTTAGCTTAGCTTAGTTCTTGTCTAGGGACTAGACGACTCCATGCTGGTGTGAATAAAAATGAACTTCATACTTTTGATTTCTTACCTCACTGGTAGATTTTTTAATGAAGGATGTGTGTTGTGTATACATTTGTCAGGCCTTATGGTTACAAACTGGCTGTGTAAAATCATAATGTGTTAGGGACTATCAACTGAGAAGTGAAATGTATGTTTCTTGGGAAAGAGGATGAGTTTGGAGCAGTGTTAGAAAAGTATACCATAAGAGAGTCTGTAGTCATATATGTGTCCCTGACACATGAGTTTTGCTATAGCACCTGGAATCAGGTCCATGGTCTCTGCACTGGGAACTGAACCTGGACTGCATGTATTCTCTGTGGCTACTGCAGATAAGACAAGAGAGAGACTGTATTATCCAAGAGGCAAGGAAATGTAGTGTTTTACAATGTAGCCTTGCAAAACATATCCAGAGGGAGGAAATGTAAGTGCATTGGGAAGGGTAAGCAGGTAGTACTCTAGATGGGGTCTTGCAAGTGGTCTACAAAGCAAGGTGACACCTTTTTGTTTACTGGAACACTTCACTTTAAACATTCCAATACCCCCCACCAGCCTTCCCTTCTGCTTTGATATACTCCTTGCTTAGCTTTAAATCATCTGATGGGGCTACCTCAGAATGCTTTTCATGTTGATTTGTGTGCATGCGCAAACAATGCATTGCTTCAGTAGAGCTCCTTTGTGGGCAGTATGGAGAATAATCAAAACTTCAGGCATATCTTCCAGTAGGAATAAGTATGATTGAAACTGACAGCTGCAGTCAGTAATTGGCAGCTAATTCTTTAGGGATAAAGTAACAATTTGAAGTAGATATATTGCACTGATAATCACTAATGCATATATGATGCATTTGATAGATTTATTGATTTCCTACCACAATTTGAACAGTTTCTTCCTGCTACCATTTTTGAAATAGTGCATTAGTTTACCATCACCATATAGTAAAAATAATTTTGTTATGGTAAACTAGAAAGCAAAATCTTCTATCTGTAATCAGGAACATTTCTTTTTTTTATTCAACAAAATAATGTTAGATATTATATTCAGCAATTATTAATAATATTGTATAGAGTATAACATGAGAGTTTCATGCCCAGATCTTGGTTTTACAAACTGTGTTGATTTTTTTTACCTGATGATGTGTGTTTATATATTGTACAAAACACTGCTACTGTTAGTGTATGCCAAAACGATATCATGGTATAGTGAGGCATGCTGTGTCTGATGTGCAAAAATGGTGCTTTTACAGTATATTTCAGTTTATAGTGCTTTACAATGGATTGCACATAGTGCTGCACATCAGTATACAACAGTGTTTTGAATGTGCTACAGGAAGTTGCCAAACCTGCACTGGGAAAACAAGTTCTACAGCCATGTTGCATTTATTTTTACTGTGCACAACTGTGTATTAGGCAACTGGGTATCATAGCATAGCATATTCATCACTATATGTGTTATAGAAATCAATGCTACTGACACTGTAATAATAATGATGTTTGTTGCCCAACCTGCACAAGCAAATCTATACTTCTTATCTGTTTTGCATTCATCTTTACTGTGTCAACCCATGCATTGCTTAGAACAATTTTGTTGTTAATGTGTATTGAGCAAATAGTTATCCTGAACTAGCAGTACATTCATTACAATATGTGATGTACTAAACAATGCTATTGTCAGTGTAATGTTAAATCATACCTGCACTTGGAAATCTGTATTTTCATGTCCATTTTGCATTAGGCATTTTTCCTTATTGTAGAGATCTCTGGATCGTTCAAAATAGTAGAACTTTTGGTAGGTATTGGCAAGTGGGTATCATGGAATGGCAGTTTGTTACAATATGTGCTGCAAAATGGCTATCATGGAATACTAATGTGTTTGTACAATATATGTTGCACAAGGTAGTAACCTGTACTATTTTCACTGTGAGCAGATGAAAATCACACAATAACTTTATATTGTTATCTTTCTGCATCCTTTATTTTATTTTGAACTTCTTTTTTGTTTTCTTTTTCTGTGTGTGTGTGTGTGTGTATGTGTGTATGTGTGTATGTGTGTATGTGTGTGTGTGTGTGTGTGTGTGTGTGTTGGTACAGTGAGGACAGCTGGGGAACTTGGAACAAAAAGTTTATTTCCATTTCCCTATGCAGTTGAACTGTTGGGAAGTTGATTGGGTCCTGAATTCTGTTTGGGATGAGTAATACACTCCAAGCTTACTTAGAACAGGTAAAGGCTGCACGCATCTACAAATGACATTATGTCACTTCAAAGGTGCAAAGACTTTGCATGACTAACAGAGAGACAAACGGGGATAGCAGAATAAGGTTTAATCTTAATTGCATAATTTTATTCTTTTAATTCTAGTAAACTGGAGGAATTTAATCAATATCATTTATCAGATTTAATTTTAAGAGGCTGGCATAAGAAATGCCCAACCTATGATACATATTCAGAGGGTAACAAATGAAATGATATGGTTTGTAAGACTTACAACTACTTAATGAAATGGCACAAGGTAGTGAGAATTCAGAGGGAATTTAAGGATTGTAGAAGTCAGACAATTCCTATGACAGAGAACTTAGACAGGCATGTGCAGCGGAATGCTATAAAAGTACTAGAGGGCAGTGTAATAAAAGACTTGAAGTGCAGAGTATCAGATAAGGCTGAATCTGATGTGCTTGTAAGTTTTGAGGAATCAAACACAGTTCAATATAAACTTTTGCCTCAAAAAGTAAGAGAATGGAAAATGAATCAAGTGAGAATGATAGCACTGTTATTTTTGAAAACAAGAATGCAATAAGTTCAGGAAGAGGAAAGTAGTAAAAAGAGGGGATATTACGGACAGTAAATCAAATGCAATTAGAAGTAGATACATCCTGGGATTCAATAAACTCCATGCAGGCTTCCTGTGAAGCTTACATGGAGTTTATATGTATGCGCGGTGATGAGCGGTGAGCAGCAGCGCTAATTACATATTTATGATGCGCACCACATTTAAACATAAGTGCATTTAGCCAGAAAACCATGTAAATCAACAACGGATAGCAAACCTGTGTACATCAGAGCATGATTGTGTGGAATGCCACAATGATCACCAGGGCAGAAATCTGGATGAAGACCAACATAATGGGGGACAATGACCCAGAAATAGGAACAGATTTTATTTATTTGCTCTTTTAAACTTAGAAATGTACTAGAATAACAAGGTTTGGGTTGAGATACATTTTCTGAAGGAATTAAAGTCTGAAATTCAAATGTTAATTGGAGTCTGAAATTCAAATGTTTGTAATTATTTAGTGACATCAGTCCTGAGATTATCCCAGTGTTATGGCAGAAAACCAGAAATGTTATAAGGGACAGACCAAAAGATATAAGGCAAAAATCTGGACATTCTGTTAAAATCTGGAGAGCTGAGATGTATGATAGTTATGTATATAGTCCAAACACAATACAGGAGCGTCTATACAGTGCAGATTATTGTGAAATCCCATTCCTGGCATTCTGTACTGAAAATTTTATAAATGATCTGTAAGGATACATGGACTGCCACATAAAATAAACACTCAGGGGAAGTGTGTATATTGAATAGGGAGGGACACACAGATGAATTGTAGGAATGAACACAAGGAAAGAGGACAGGTGAAACAACCTAATATACAGCAGATGAGGTCATGTCAATGGAAGACAGTTGTAGCAGCAACACCAATCACATATCAATATGGTACAGTATAGATTGCACAGTGAAAATGTGTATTATGTGATTGTCACACAAGGTGACATAACAATGAGAAAGATGTCTGTGTGAGATATGCATCCTTACATGAACAATGCAGAGGGCATTTATCAGGGATGTTATATACAATTGATGTAGGGTGAGTATTGCAAAGCTGTGCAAACTGATGTGCCTGAATATAAGTGTAATCTCAGCAGAGGTCTCCAGCAAGTGGGACACATGTAAAGGCTTATGGACAACATTAAAAGAAGCATGTACAGTCATGGACAATATCAGAATAATACCATCAGTAATCACATGTTTCTGACATAACATATGTGATTTAGAGTGAACAGAGATGGTTCTGCACAAACACACTTGCACAACTATTATGACATGTCTGCACTCTATTAGGGTAATCAAGCACGCTGTCTTGATTCTATAATATCTGTTGGAGGTGTTAGTAGGGACAATGCTATACCTGTATGTGATATTATGATCAATACGGGCTAGTTGACTGCTGTGCATGACACATATATATATATATATATATATATATATATATATATATATATATATATATATTTATATCACAATCCACACTGTCACAAATGTTACCCATGGTAGTAATGTTCTCAAACAGCTATGTACGTACTGTGTGCATCACTAGAACAGGTATCACACATACATCTGGTGTAACAAATTGATAGGGGTTCCACACCATCAGACAGTAATATTTATGCCACAGAAAGAATACTTAGGTATGGCCAATAAAATGTGTGACAGCTCACTGTGGCAAAGGTGGTACACTTCAGTTACATATCATTGGAAGATGTGTAGGGAGGGATATGAATCAGGGCGTATTGTACTCAGTTATTGGTGTGATGAAGGCTGTGAACTATGGAGGTATTATAGCCTGTGATGTGGATGTCCTTCACATACTCAGTACTTCTGTTACATACAAGGGAGTAGTCAGCACTGTGACCACATGCTGGTGGATGTTCCACTTACCATCTACCCCAGGACAAGGGTCATATACATATTAGTCTGATTATAGGATGTGATGTCTACATTATACTTGGGTTGCCTGTTTTTTTTCATGATGTACAAGTCCCCCCATGTTTTTGTGTCATTGCAGGTGTTGTCATGGCTGTGGCAACAATCTTTGGTGTGTGTTGAAATTGTCTGTATTATACTAATATCACAGTTGGAGTCAATGATTACCGACAATCTGTAGTCCTTCAGACAGCTGTTTGGACACAGGATGTGTATGTCACTTGTGATGTATGTGACTAAAATAATGGACAGGAAAGGAAATAGCAGACAGACCTGATGTACAGACCTCATCACTGGACCTGAGATATAGGTCACTTCACACATTTCAACATATTTAGATGCCAGATATGTGATACAGTGGTCTCCTCACTTGGTGATATAGGTGTTTATGGCCACATCTGACAGTGTTGCATGAATACCTCATTGCAGATTTGTGTCAAATGCCTTGGGCTTGTCAAGTTCAAAAGAATGATAGTGTTGTCTTCATTGATGCCCTCAATGACCTCTTTTAGGACATCTACCAGATGTAACAGACATGATGTAACATTAACAACTCACAGAGGTCTGTTTCACACACCCGGGATATTACCAGTGTCCATTTAGAAAAGGTCCATAATGACATGTTGGTCTACCTTACAGATGAGGAGAGTCAGATATGTCTATGCATGCAAACATTGGGTGCTGTCACCCCAACTCACATGGATGCATGTTGATGTACACCCTTCTACAGGAACATGGTCTGTGTGGAGGTTGTGTTGATGTGTCTATTCAACCATGTCAGCAAGGTGTATGTACTAAGTCATGCAATAGGTGATCTGTGATGTTGTCACAGCCTATTGATTCTGTGTACTAGGCCTGGATGAAGGTAACACAGCATATACTGCCCATCCTGACTGGGCCTATGTTTTGGACACAAACTACCATGCATATATCATTGAGAAACTCTCCCAGCTGGGGATTAACCCGTATGTCACTAGATGGGTAATCAATTGGCTTACTGACAGGACACATACTGTGAAAGTTGCTGAATCAACCTGTACCAGTAGAGTTGTCACCAGTGGTGTACCACAGGGATCTGTGCTTGGCCCTTTACTGTTTGGAATCTATTTATCGACAGTTCAGGCTAAAGTATATGACCTTTGGCTTACTACGTTTGATGATTCTTGCATACTGGGAGCAATCATTCAATCCACCTATGATGATAAACAAACTACAGGAGGGGCTAACACAGACAAATGAGTGGTGACAAAGCCACATAGTCTACAGATAAATGCAAAACTGTGTCTTTATTTTGTCCTTTTGCAGTCTTGAAACCCCGTGATGCAAGCACTGGGAACACACATAGATAGCAATCTGAACTTTAACCACAAAATGCCCACACTGGTATTGAAAGCCTATGTTGTGCATATCATAAGTCATGCCATCATATTCAGGTCTGAGGATTATATTACAGCACTGTACTCGAACCTCATTAGAAAACTAATGCAGTTTAATGCTCTCTTTTTCATGTACCTCAACAGACACATGCAGCAGCTGGAGAGACCACATAGGTTTCTCTCCAGGAAAACACAGGGCCTACAAACCATGCCATGATGTATGTGGATAGACTGAAAGGCATTTCACTGTAATCTGTATCATATAGGATGAGTTGATATCTGCCTGGCCTCCAGGCCAGTCCCTGATCCTGTCCTGGTAAGAATAACAAGTTAGATATAGCTGCTGACATCAGCAGTGTCTGGTGAGGAGAAAATGATAATAACAGTGTACAACATGCTGGCGTAAAAGGCTCTCTGTAATGTCAAACAAGTGCACAAACACATGCACACACCCTAGCTGACAGCATTAAGAACATAACCCCTATCTAAGTACACAGACTACAGAGCTCAGTACTTTACACAAGAGCCAAAGCACAAGTCTGACTTTTACAGGGCTGCAGAACAACTTATAGTGGATGACATCAGCAGTGCATGTTGGAGAGAAGATGTTGGGAGGCCTGCATGAAATGGATGTGTAGGCATGTGCAAGTGTCAAAATACTGTCAATTCATGGGACTAGAGTGGCAACTGTAGGATATGCTCTTCTGACTAGACACACACACACATACACACACACACACACACACACACACACACACACACACACACACACACACACACACACACACACACACACACACACACACACAAACACTCCAGCTGACTACAGTGAGAACAGAACCCCTACCTATCTATGTTCACAGACTCCAGCACTCAGTAATTTAAGCAAGTGCCACAGCACAAGTCTGACTTTTACAAGGCCACAGAACAACTTATAGTGAATGACATCAATGCTAGATGTAGGAGAGAAGATGATGGGAGGCCTGCATAGGTTCATAGCAGGTTGCTACTCTAACAGCCTTAGGGACTTTACAGGCTTAGATGTGTAAAAACCCAAGTACCCTTATTAAGCAAAGTTAAATGGTCATTCTTAGCAGAGTGAATTTGTGATCAGCACCGATTGCTTCTGTCCATGAGGGACATAGCTGGCACCCCTGAGGTGAATTTACAATCACCCATCCAGTTGTCAAGGTTGCATTTGAATAGGGTCATTGTGAAGCACTGCTTCACATGCAATGGGAGCCTATTTCAGAGTAGCAGCAATCACTGGGAGATGTATTTGTCTGTCCAGCATGTTCTGTTTATGTCATAGGCTAGGTTGAGATCCCTGGAGCAAGTTATTCTTGTCCCTTTTGATTTGCAGATTGTTCAGCATTTTCAGTAGGGTAGAGTCTGAGACTGCTGTGTAGGCCAGGCACAAGTCACCTCTCAGCAGCCTGTATGATTCTGAGTACAGTGACAATGGTCAGTCTTTCTATGCGTGTCATGCTTTGGAGGCCCTGGATTCTCCTAGTCAGAAACCTCTGTGGTTTCTCCAGTTGTTGCAGGTGTCTGGTGAGGTGCATACAGAAGGGAGCATCATATTCAATTAGGGGTCTGATAAGGGTCGATCACAGTAGAGCTATAATCTCCCTGGTCTTGGTAGTGATGCCCTTATTTATGAGGTACACAATGCCGAATGCGTGTCTTACCATTATGGACACATAGTCATCAAAGTTTAGATTGCTATCAACCTGTGTTCCCAAATCTCACAAACCTGAGTTTGAGCTTAGAGGGCTGCTATGTATATCATAATTAGTAAGGGTACTTCTTTGCCAAAGGGGACAATGAGGCATTTTTTTGCATTAAGTTTCAGTCCTTGAGTTTGGCACTAATGATTTGTCTTTGTCAGCCCTTTTTGTAATATGCTAACATTGTTGGGGGACTCTATACGGCTGTGCCCAATTGACAGTCATCTGCAAACTTGGTGAGCCACAGGCCATCTACCTTTGCCTCAACCTCAGAGAAATAGTTTTCAAACAGTAAATGCCAAGTACAGATCCTTGTGGTACTCCACTGTTAACTGGTCTACTGGTGGAGGTGGACTCCCCGACTTTGATAGTGTGTGTTCTGTCAGTGAGCCAGTTGGCTGTCCATCTAGTAATCTATGGGTTAATCCCCAGATGGGATATTTTCTCTATGATACCTGAATGGGGGATTATGTCAAAGACCTTGGCTAAATCAAAATCAACATAGGCGGTATTCCTGCTTTCTCTCATCCGGGGCTTTGGAGACATTATCAGAGAAGTCCACTAGGTTTAATAAGCAAGATCTACCCTTTACAAAACTAAACTTTGTTGGGTCAAGGGTGTTGATGATCACATATATCCCTGTGGATAAGGTCCATGATGATTCTTTCCATAGCCTTGCAGATAAGGCTGTTAGGCTTATGGATCAATAGTTCCCAGGGTCAGTTGATGGATATGTAGGCATGTTCAACTGTGAAGATAGTTCTAGTTCTGCATGTTACCAGACTGATATGGATTGCATATTGCACATTTGATATTAATTTATGTAGTGTAGTTGATATATTTGTGACAAGTACGGAGGTACCAGGGCTGCAGTGCATGGGGAGAGGCAACACATGGCTGTATTGTAAATACATGACATATTGTTACGGCCTTCATTTGGTTATGTTTCCATGTGTAATTTCATGGTAAAAAGAGCAAATTAACAGTAAACAGCACTAATACATGCTAATATGTACTTTGCATAGTTCAGCAGTGAGGAGTGGGTTTGTACGATGGTTGGCTAACTGTTTGCACATGCAAGATACACATTTCCATTACTTACCCTGTTTGTGCATAGTTAAGCAGTGAGCAAACATGAGTTGCATTGCTAAAGGTCTGAGAGTTAGTAATGAGTCTATGACACACACCTACTGCTTAGCTGAATCTGTGACAGTAGGTGTAAATGCATTAGCCATTTACTTTTGAGCCCAGATCATACTGAATTTGAATCCAGGTGTATCATAGGATCATTGGAGGTTGCTAGGCTAATGGGGCCCTTACAAACCTAGCCGAGAGTTTATCCCCCCAAAAAAATCAGTCAGCACCTGTCACCCTTGTCAATGAGGAACACAGGTGGAACCCCCTAGGACAAATGTATGGTTCCCATCCACTCATCAAGGTTGCACTTGAAGAGGGTCAGTGAGGTGCTCTGTTTGACATGTATGGGAAGTGTATTCCAGAGATGGGACAGTCTCTGGGAGACCAACCTGTCTCTCCAGTAAGTTTTGTTGATGTTGCATATTAGATTCAGGCCTTTCAAGTGGGTAATGCACAAGGAGTTAGATTTACAGATATGAAGCATCTCTAGTAGAGCAGGGTCCAAGATTGCCTTGTAGGTGAGACAGACCACCTCTGAGCAATCTGTACGATACCAAGTAGAGTGATAGTGATTTTAAATAAATTGTGATAATGCAATGACATTAATTCTTTATAGTACATGTGTTGCTGTGCATTGGCATGCAGTGGTTTTAAGCAGCATTGCATAGTGCAGGTAACTGCAGCATTGTAGGGCTGCTCACCATTGCTTGGCATTGGTGCACAATGCCAAACTTTGTGCAAACATGGAGGCCAAACAGTGAAGAAATCCATTGCTTTTACCAGCACTTAATGTGTGTTGTGTGTGATTCTATTTTTTTACCAGATTATAGGTGCTAAAATGGGGTAGATAGGAAAGTGGTGAAATGGGAAGCAAGCAGGGGGAAGAACAAAGGGAAAGCAATGCAGGAATGTGCAGAAGGGAGATAGTAAGAACCATAGCTATAAATATCTTCAACAGTGACAACTGATAACATGTACAGAATATTAGCTGAATTTGGACTGTGACCTCCAGAGAGAGGGGTTACAACAACGTAATTATGTTGTATAGCCAATTGGACTGAATCAAGTGTGTCAAGAAGACGTCTACAAAACGGAGCCAGAATAGTCCTCCTGCAGAAGCCTTTTGCTATGGCACTTCACCAGGAGTCTAATAAATATCATGAACTCCTGGACATCCCACCTCTCTGCCCTAAACTAGGCAGCTTCCCCACTAACTCTAGACATGTCTAACACCTGAACTAGAGCAATTGCAACTAATGCTTTCCAACCAATTCCAATTATCACGTTTACTAGTAGTGCGCAAACCTGAGCAACAATGCAAATTGCATTTCTGTGATGTTAAGCAGACAGCAGCATTGCCAAGAAGGGGAGAAATAAATATTTGAAATAGGAAGGCTAATCTGACACTTCCCTTAGTTTGATGGGTATTTGCTGATGTATCTTGGAAATATATATTGAAAATTGGAAGGTAACTGTTAGGTGAGTCACGTTTGCAGGCATGCACTCAGGTCATAAATGTAATGATCTGACACATTTGTTTTTGGCTTTATACACTGATAAAACTGATTTTTAAAGTGTGGGATTCAAACTTAGGCATAAGGGACAAAACATTTTCTTCCACAACATTGATTTTTGCCACAGAAGTAGTGCTGCTCAGACATAGTCAGGTGTTACACATGCATATGCGTGACCTGACAAGGTTCTTGTATATAGATCCAGTGGTGTGTATGTCTTTATTTTTATTATATTTTACATTTGTTGACCGGGCTAGTCCAACTGGATACATGTCCATTTTCAGTAGAGGCCCGGGGAGAAAAGCTCCAGAGAAAAAAACTTACAAAAATTTAAAATGTAACATAAATGATTACAAAAGGCATCGAAAGACAGTAATACAAAATTGAGTACAAAAAGTTTACATAAAAAATAGAAGAAAAAAAATTGACTTAAATATTACATAAAAAATAGAGAAAATTGACTTAAATGGACAAATAAGGAAAATAGTAGTCGAGACTCAGAGACATTAGTATTTAAGTAAATATAGGTTAATATACAGAGTATCTGTGAACTTTTTTTTTTTAATAATATCTTATGTAATTCTGAAGGCCATCCAAGTCCAGATAGGAGAATTATACTTACAGAAATATAGTAGACAGTATTCCCTCAGTCACATATCTGAAAACACAGTAAGGATGTATTATCTCTCATACATGTAATTCATATCTGCTTTACTATCTAAAGTGTTATAAGTGCGAGTGAATATAATGGGAAGTGGAACAACAATAAACTTGTATGGAATATCCTGTATTAGAACCCAGGGCCATGCATATGGCAGTTCTACACTTACACCTGCTGCCGCAAGAATGTTGAAATAATACTTGTCTATTTTTCAGTTAATTGCTATAAAGTGCACTGTCATAACAGTAAAAATAGGTTACACACTCCGTACTAGAACCCAGGACCATCTGTATTCCAGCCCCATGCTTATACCTGCTGCCAAAGGACTAATTACATGACATACAATGTATGGATCTGTTTTTATTCATATTGGTACAAATGATGTCAGTAGGGAACTGACAGCCCTCTTAGATAGTATAGCTTGTAATGGTGTTAGGATGTATTTTTCACACATCACCTATAGAAAGGATACTCAGGTCATTGTGAATGAAAATATTTTTAAAGTAAATACCTACATGGAAAAAATGCCCTGTTTTAAAAAACTGGAAATGTGTAGAGCATCCAATCCTAGTTTTGGACACACATGTTCAGACAGGATGGTGTGCATTTGTCAAGATCAGGGAAGAGAATTTTTGCAGCAGATATTTTGCAGTATTTGACAAACACTAGACAGGATTTTTTCCAGTCGAAAATTTAACAGTTCACAGATAGCAAAATTTGATGTATCTCTGATGGTTGTTAATGCTAGGAGCATTAATAATAACATTTTTTTATTGGAAAATTTGTTATATTCCCACAAGATTGATGTTGTTATTGTTTGTGAAACATGGTTAAAGAACAATGACCGAAAACCAGTTCTCTCAGGGTATAAATGTTTTTACTGTAACACATTCTAACAAAAAAATATCAGGTGGAGGTGTTATGATAAAGATTAGAGATTATTATGAGACCAATGATTACTACAAGTTCAATGATACCAACACTGGATTGTTTAACTGTGATAATAAAGACAACCCTGTAACATGTGACAGTTGTTGGACAATATGGACCACTAAAGTCAAGTGCTGATAACCTAGAGGAATTCACACATTTCTTGCATGAAACAAAGGAGGGAAGAATAATACTAGCTGGGGACTTAAATTTATCAGAAATAGACTGGAATAATTAAGTAATAACCAACAACATAGTGTGGTATATTGAAGATTTACCCATGGTTGGCGTGGTTTAATCATGAGGGCAAAGCCCAAGTGATTAAATAAAGCCAACCGTGGGTACATTTCAATATACCACAACCATAGAGTCAGTTATTACTATTATACAATGACATTATTTAAGAAAAAAATACTTACTTTTCTTAAATAATGTCTTTGTATAACGGTGCATTACTGTTCTTCTGCCAGTGGTGGTATAATGCTTCCTTGTGTTGATGTACTGCGCATGTGTATGGGACTTGCATTCCTATGCATACCCAGTACATCAATGCTTTGAAATGGAAGCAACAGAGAAAAGAAAGTCTCCGTTGCTCTGTTTTTTTTTTTTTTTTATTTATTAAAAAAAAAAAGGTTTTGGACACTTTATACCAACGGAAAAAAGTCCGGGCGACCGGACCTTTTTCACGTTGGTATATTGTGGGATTTACAATGGGAACGCTGGCCAATCAGTATGCACGTTTTGGAATATTAATGGGGGTCATTGTATAATATTGATTCAACAATGTTAGTAAGGAAATTATTCACAGTGTATATTCAGGAACAACAATTGCTTCAGATTGTTAAAAAACCTACTGGGGACGGATCATACTAGACATTGTTTGTGTTCCCCAAGAAATTACTGTAACTTCAAGTCAAGTTTTACCACCATTGATGTGCTGTGATCATGGGGTTATAAAGGTTAATTTATTGCTAGATAATTCTGCCAAACTGAAATCTAAGCCAGTGCACAGAGGTTAATTACAGATTATATGCAAGTAAAACAGTCACTATGTAAAACTAACTGGAGTGAGGTGTGCAGTGGAAAAACTGCCGATGGAATGTTAAAAGTTTTGAAAGAGAAACTGAGTGTAAAAAATAAAAAAAAATATTTAACATCAGGATCTAGGCATACAACATTAGAGGATGTATTTCCATAAGAACAAGATATCTGATTAGGGTGAGAGACAAACAATATAAGAAATGAAAGAGAGGTCGAACTACAACTTTGAAAACTGAAATAAACAAGCTGGACAAACAGATTAAGCATAGTGTGAGACAAGATCAAGAAAAATTTGACGAATATTTATATAAAGATATTGAGCATAATAATAAACCTTTTTATAGATACATAAGACGTGGAAGGAGTAAACACACACAAATTGATAAACTGTGTGCAGATTCTAAAATATATTCTCAGACACAACAGATTATAGATATATTTACAAATTATTATGCAAAACAGTTTGGCTCCACAAAAGGGGTGATAAGTTGTCCGAATGGCATCCAGGTAAATCCAGATACTGGAATCAAATTAGATTATATTGAAAAAGAACTGCACAAACTGGATCCAAACAATGCACAGGGAGGAGAAAGAATTACTAACAATGACCTGAGAACACTTCAGCAAGAACTTACGGTACTGTTATATCCATTATTCACTAGGTCATATAAATATGGGGAGCTTCATCAAGATTGGAGGTATGAGCTTATTAATCCTGTCTTTAAGGGAAAGGGGAGTAGGGCTAACCCAGAGTCATATAGACCCTTTAATCTACTTTCATGTTGTGGAAAAATAATGGAGAAGGCATTACTGGATATGTTATTTGTCAGAACTGGGTAGGTTGGGACTTGAAACCATATATCAGCATGCATATGTTGAAAACAGATCTATTACCACCTGTAACATGATGTTCTATAACAATATAATAACAGCTATGAATGAAAAATTGTGCTGTGATGTAACTTATATAGGTTTAACTTCAGCATTTGACAGAGTCATACACAAAACACTGATCAATAAATTAGTACAGCTAGGTACTGATGTACTCTTGATAAGCTGGATAGCTACATGGCTTACAAATAGGACATGACAAGTATCATACAGCAACTGGACAGGTGCAATCCTTAGTTACAGTCAGGGTGACCCACAGGGCTCTGTCCTAGGCCCTTACCTGTTTAGATTATATCTTTCAGACCTAACTTTTTCATCTGAGGTGTTCTACAGTCTATATGCAGACAACCTGAAATTGGGTAAACTGATTATATGTGTTACTGATAAGGCATGCCTGCAAAATAACTTGACTAAATTGACCATTTTTGCACAGAAAAATAATATGCTGATAAATACATCAAAAACTAAGCATGTGAGATTTGGGAGGCATAAATTGAAAGGTGAATATTTAATACAGCATACAGTGATTGAAACTGTAGACTCATTTAAGGATCTGGGTATGTGGGTAGATCCAGCTATGAGTTTTTCTAATCATGTCAATCAATTGGTTAATTATAGTTATAGAACTATAGGATGTATAAAATATTTATAAAGTATAGGAAATCAAAAATAAAGAAGTAATTGTTTGTTAGTTACATTAGACCCAAACTTGAGTATGGAATAACAATATGGAAACCCTATAAGAAAACAAGCATGAGTAAACTGGAAAGAGTACAGCAGAAATATACCAAGGGCATCCATGGATGTGAAAATATAAGTTATTATAAAAGACTAAAATATCTTAACTTGCACAGTGTCTCTTACAGATATCTAAGAAGAGATCTTTTTCAGGTATATAAGGCATTTATGAATAACAACCTTAGGGAATGTTTGGGGTTATCAAAAAGTACTAGAGTAATCAAACAACCTATGTAGAAGATTCTATAGGAATAAGAAGTGTACTAATTTGTTTTCTGACAGAGTAGCCAAAGCATGAAACAGACTATCAAATTACATTAAAGCAAGTAGTTTATTTTTAAGAACAGCCTGGACACATGGGAACACGTGTTTTGGTATATTGGCAAGCTAGAAGGGCATTAATGCCCATGCTTGAAATATTTGTATGCATGTATGTATGTATTTCCATAATTTCCTACTCATTCTTAAGCTCTCTGTGTTAACCACCTTGCAATACTGCTTAGTGTGCTTGCCTGGTATCCAACAGAATTAATTGAATGCATCTGTTTTCAATTATTGGCTGTCTGCATCCTGTTTGCAGGTATTCAATGACTGTAACTGTTGGAGACCCTTGCTTAACACTGCTCAATGCTGCTAAGTGGTGTTGCACGATAGAAAGCAAGAATTGCAGCAATGTGTTGTTTTTGTTCTTTGCACTTTTACAGATGACCAGTCTGCAGGTGTTCTGTCTGCTTCTTGTGTGGGCCACTAGTTTGGGTTTGTGCACTACTGTCATGCAAATGAGATAAGCACAGCCAAATTTCACATTCATTTTCTTTCTTTCCTTTATTTGCGCTAAGCTGCATGTTGCACAAACACTGGCAAAAAATAAATAAAAGTAAATAAAAATAAAAGGAAAAAGTAGTTGAAATGTGGAAAAGCAATCCATGAAATAAATTCTGCAAAATATTTGTTAGTACACAGGAAATATTTCTACATAGGTCTGGATTTTAACTCTTACTCCAATGAACCTTCAGAACACAGTAAGGGTGCCTCATCCCTCTTTGCCACACAAACAGTTTTGCAGCAGTAAACTGAAATCACTCTGCATACAACCAACTGCAACATCATCCACAGTACTAACAAACCATATAACAGTTTTGTACATGTATTCATTTTGGATGTAGTGTACTGAGTGATCACACAACCATTTATGACTATTGCTTGCAAAAATGCAGCTCTGTCTTATCTCTCTGTGTTTGTTGCTCATTCTTGTTTTGTCTTATCTGACCAGTAATCTGAGACAAGCAGTCTATAAGGCACTCTATATCATTGTCCTTAAAATGTGTGAGGATAAATAATATAGAGCTGTCAACAAATGAAGGAGAGGTTGGATGCTACTGAACAGAACCCGTGAATTGTGTGGTGCTTACTTACCTTTCCAACCTTGGTAAAATTACTTCTATACAGTTTGTAAGTCTAATCTGACACAGGTAGAGCAGTCTGCATTGCTGATGAGATGTCCTTCTCCCTACCAGTAATCATTCACAGTTCCAATTCATTAGCAACAAACACTTAGGGAGAGCCTGCACTATGCTTACATCTGATACACGGAGCCTTGTGTTTTGGATTCAGCAATTCTAATGAGTTCATACCTGATTTGCATTTTCACCATGCTAACAGCCCTGAATCTACACTATAAAAAGGCAACCATGTAGCTAGGGAACCTGAAGGTGAGAAGACTTTTTTATGTGGAGAACACAGAAAAGGTTGTTACTTTGGGATATATCTGCACAGAAGATTACTGAACTGGAGAAGGTATACTTGCATTTTTCAGCTATATACTGCAGATGCTGAAATATTAAAAAAATCACACACACACACACACACACACACACACACACACATACATATAAATATATATATATATATATATATATATATATTAATTGCCAAATTAGACTGTTATCTGTAGGCATTACATAAATGTGTACCAATGGCATGGGCATATTTGTCAGGGCATTTCACAGGTATACACGATTGGCAATAGCTTAAAATGGAATATGCTGTGTTAAATCTGTACGCATGTTTCGCAGGCAGTTCATTTGATATCACTTTTAGCATTTCACTGGTGGTTTGTTGTTACCAAAATGTGTAATTTGCCTGTTCATTTGGGGATGGGGGGCAAAGTTGTTTTTCTGTTTTGGCCCAAACGGATATGTTGCTATTGTTGCTCTCCCTTGTTTTGCATCCAGCCTTGCATTGTGTGTGAATGTAATATGTTACAACCACACAATTCCTGTTGTTCATATTTCAAATATCTAGACTGTTTTATGTTTCTCCAGTGGGTAATACAGAAATTCTACCTCTTCTGTTTTATCTGGGAACAGGTATTTTTTAGTTACGTGACCCTTATGTGTATTATCCATATGTTGTGTTTTAGAGCATCTAGGACTATGGCACCCAGGTATCTCAATCCCTGAAAACCACCCTTCAATGACCCTGAGAATCAGGTTATTGTGGAAGCTTTTAAGTGACATGGTGCCTTTCTGCTTGAGAGGGGACATGGAGATATGTCAGGCAAAATGCAAATTTGGCAGCAGATAGTTGCAGATGTGAATGCAAAAGGCGGCTACAGCAGGGCATATGATCAGGTGTGCCATAGGGCCACTGACATGATCTCATCTGCATGGAGCAGAGCAGCTGCAGTGGCCCGTAATCAATGGGTACTGGGCAGGGGGCTTCTACAGAGCCATCACAAAGAGCAAATGAAGAGTTCCTGTCCTCTGTCAGGGATCCAGGGAGCTCCCAGGAAAGTGCAAATCAGCATGTCCCTGACATTGGTTCTACTGTTTCAGGGACAACAAGTATGTCCTAGGAGGAGCTTCTAGGTAGGATTATGTATCTCAATTGTTAAATACTCTTGTATAGTAAAATATTTACATCAATACGTTAGTTATGTTTAACAAGAAATTGGTTGGTAGAGATTGTAGATTGCTACATTTAACAACATATTCTGATTGATTACAAATGGGCTTAGGTTGGACTTGTCATCCAAGTTCTTGTTGAAAGTATATTTAATGGGCATATAAAGGGAAAAAGTTTTACCCTGTGTTACTGTTAAATGTAATAATGTTGTCCTTTCCTTTTGCTTAACTTCTTCCAGGACCATCCAGCACAGGGAGCATGCAAACATCTGAAGATAGTGTCAGTACTGATGAGCAGTTCAAAGAAATATTTAGTTTGTGATGGTGTTAAGACTGTTGTGTGTATTGCTGTACTGTCTGCAATAGTGGCACCACTGTTAGATTGTTAGCATATATTTTTTCCTGTGTTTGTTGCTTATTATGAAGCTTTCGGGTCTACACCCTTCATCAGCACATAAAATCACCTTACATACAGGGTGGGAGGGTGGCCTAATGGTTAAGGTATTTGCCTTACAAACACGAGATGCAGGGTTTGAGTCTCACAAGGGACAATTGGCTAGGCTTAAAATGGCTCACAAGGGCAGTTAGCTTAGTACCAATCTATGAACCTATGAACCTATAAGTTGCATTTAAATAGAGGAAGCACTGAAAAACACATGATCAAGCCAGCCAACCAGATACAAACCAAAATTAATTATGCAAATAATTTAAAATGCATCACACCCAAAACTCTTAAAGAAGTTTTACTTATATTAATAAAAAACAATTTTATATAGATTAAATATAGTTACATATAGATAAATCATTCATATCAAATAAGAACTTTTTTTAAAAAACTTTTTTTAAAAACTTTTTAAAAAGGTTTACATGAATTTCAAACTCATGCTTTTAAATTCAGATGCATATGCACTGTACAAATGGGTATTAGGGGTGGTGACTTGGAAAATCTTTTGTTATTGAAGGAATATGAGTGGATAGTACATTTACAGGCTGATAAATGGCCTGGCTTGAGTGGAGCAGTAAGTCTCAAACCAGTTTTGATTAAGCGTCAGAGGGAGAATTTATGATGCTAACTTTGAGCTGCTACCTTTTTAAAAAGTTTTTAAAAAGCTTTTTAAAAAGTTCTTATTTGATATGAATGATTTATCTATATGTAACTATATTTAATCTATATAAAATTGTTTTTATTAATATAAGTAAAACTTCTTTAAGAGTTTTGGGTGTGATGCATTTTAAATTATTTGCATAATTAATTTTGGTTTGTATCTGGTTGGCTGGCTTGATCATGTGTTTTTCAGTGCTTCCTCTATTTAAATGCAACTTATGTAAGGTGATTTTATGTGCTGATGAAGGGTGTAGACCCGAAAGCTTCATTAAAATTGTTTGTTTGTGACTACCGTGTTTTTGGCTACTTTTGGATGAACAGTGACTTAGTGTATCTTCGTGGTTTGTTGCTTATTATCACAGATGACCCTGACAGTGGAAGTGTGGGACTTCTACCACCTGATGTCAGAGTATCAGCAGACTCTGGTGATGATGGTGGCCAAACAGAGGCACAGTCGGGGGTGCAAAGTTTGAATCTGACACTGAAGATGACATACAGCCATCCCCTGTAACTCCATTGGACACAGACAGTAAGCCTATACTTACCCATTCCATTGAGCCCTCGGATATTGGACAGGTGGAGGGTGAGACTCTGGCTGTGGCCAAATTGTGGGCTAGGTGCCATGCAGGAGGGTTGTTAGGGGTGCTTGGAGGAAGCCTGCTGTCCATCCCACACCTGACCCAGGTGTCTGTTCCCGTGTCATTCAACATATTTCTAGGGCAGTCATGGAGGCACAGGGATGTTCCCATAGGTCCTCCAGAGAAATGCATAGGGTTGTAGATGTGGCACAGGCTGACGTGTGACTGCCTCCACCATGCTGCCGATTCAATGGATTGGATGTATGACACATTGCAATGGGCAGGGACTGTGATGGAACATCTTCTGTGAGGGGAATGGCATCCTCATGGGCACAGGTCAGCCACATCATCTGCTGTTAGCCGAAATAGCTGCACCCGATCATGGTTCCATAGTGCCAGTACTTCCACTACCTCATTAGTGGTTGAGCTGTCCACACCTAGACATGACAGGCTATGGGGTTGTAGTCCTGGGTGTCCTCTTGTGGGGAGCTCATCCAGCAGAGATCATTCACATTCAGGTAGCAGCAGTGTATCTGGAAGTGGACATGGATGTGCCATGCAACTCCTGGCAGAGCAAGTTCTTGTGGTTGTGCACAACGAACTGCCACCTCTACCATGCACGGCTCACACCTGTCTGACATATCAAGATGTAGAGCTAGCACACAACTTGGCTGTCTTCATGCAGACACTCACACACCAATTTCACTTGGAGGACCCATACAGATACCCACGCAACATTTACATTGTTCAGCTGTGAAACTTAAAGCCCATTTTGTCTCACTGTCCATTTGTTACTTTATCCAAAGGTCTGCCTGCTTCTCTTTCTTACTCACACACACTCACCTACCTTTTGTGTCAGCCTAGGCTTCCTGCTCCCACCCCCTCTCACAACACCCTGTGCATGTGAGGATAACTGTATCATATCTCTATTTTCTGTCTTTTGGATTCAGGGATACATTAAATTTGTGTCTGATGCTCAGGGTGACTAGCTTACTTTGTGCTTAGTATATCTGCATTTGTAATGTTGAATTGGTAATTGTACCTTTGACTTATATTGGTCTTAGAAAGTTAGACAGTTGATAGCATCAAGCATTTTGTGCAACAGTATTTTTAATGATCTTGTGAGGGCTGTGAAGTCTGAAACTGAAATGTGTCTTATTACTGTCTAACTTCTTTCTTTAATGATTTTTCGGTACAAATATATGGTACTAAACTGAGGACATTCGGTGTACTTTTGAGAGGTATGACTGTGTGCATCTTTGATGACTGAGGCCTACTACTTGATAGTGGACACATATAAGTCACACAAGTCTCTACTGTCACATGTTAAAGTCCTTTCTGTAAAAATCATTCACATTTTATTGCTTACACTACCAGGTAACAACATGCAAGGATATGCCATTCATTTGTATTATTACACAATGCGTTCCAGGTTCAAAACTTACCTTGTGAATCCAGCAGTTGAACAGGTTTAGTTCAGGGCTGACTCTGTCTGATGCTAGCAGTGCACAGCCATTACATGGGTAAGTAAAGGTTGTGAGTGTTGCCTGACATCAATGTTACTATATGTACGTATGTAGGAGGGCGGTTTTAGGCCCCTAGGTAGTGAATGAGTCTGCTATGTGTTACCTCTTAGAAAATGCAAGGGCATATTGAGCATGCCTACATTTGCCTACACCCACAGCAGCTGCTGGTTCCCCCCAGACTCCTCACCTGCATCTGGCTATGGTGACCGTGCCATTGGTGATGGGATGTGTGCTCTTTCCCCTTGTTGATCCTGCTGAAGCTGTTTTCTCAGAATGATGTTGTGTAGCATGGCATATACTATGTATATTGCAGTTGATGTACTTGGATTGCACTGCAGGGCTCCCCCAGATGTATCTAGGCACCAGAACCCAACTTCAGCAGCTCAAGCACACACTATGATATTTCTGGTTTGAGCATGTGCCTCATTATTGTGTTCTTCAGCAGGTGTGTGTGTTTTTCTGATGGGCATCATCAGCCATGGTTCCAGTGCATAACCTGAATCCCCCAGTAAATGAACCTGTGCGATATCCCTCCAAGTGAACATCTGATATAGTTGGGAGGTGTGTCAGATATGTGAGTCATGGTAACTGCCTGGGTTGTCAGCACACACATTCAAAATGATTCCATTGGCTTTACACATGACTTGGCAGTTAATACAGTGGAAGCCCTTTCTGTTTATGTACAGCCTTCCCTGTTCCCCAGCTGGTATCTTAATTTTTACATGTGTGCAATCTATGGCATCCAGTACTTCGGGGTAGTGTGCTAGAGGGTAGAACTACTGCATATTTGTGGCCCTGTTCTGAGGAGTCTGGAGAACGTGTATGTGGTCACTGTTGCATTGGAGCATAGTATTCAGGAACTGATGGAGAATCCTGGATGCTGATGCCTGTGACACTGCCCAGCATATAGTATTCAGGAACTGATGGAGAATCCTAGATGCTGATGCCTGTGACACTGCCCAGCATGTCCCCTGTTGATCTCTGAAAGGTACCTGTAGCTAAAATTCTAAGCGTTACACATACCTTTGTCTCCACTGGGATGGGTTCCTCTCAGTTCTTTTCGTCTTGGATTATTGGTGACTGTTTTGGATTCTTTTCGTCTTGGATTATTGGTGACTGTTTTGGATGCTATCGCCTTTTTTTTGTTCCCCTCAGTTTTCCCTAGCTCTGAGTTGAGGACAACATAGGTTGCAGAGTTCTTGTAGTGTGTCTTTATACACCCTGTAGTGCTCTACAATTTCCATGCCATGTAGGTTGTGATAAGTTAAATGGGGTCTGAAAACTCTTCTCCTTCTTGGCCTCAGTTTATTAGCAGCAGCAGCACCATAGACTTCAGCCTGTTGCACATACACATGAATTAAAGCAACAGCAGCCACTAACATTGTTTCTGTGTAGACTCCTTTCCGTGACTGTATTCTAATAGGTTTTGGAATTAGCAGGGAAAACCTGCACTGAGTCTACATGATTGCTTTATAGCTTGTTGAATAGCTCCTGCATCTTGGATTGGTTGATTAACATACAATTCAACTGCTTATGCTGTTATTAGCATGCCATGGTGTTTACCTTTTTTTTGCACAGCTCTACACACCATGTAGATCCACTTACTGAATCTAAAACAGTGTGATACCATGTGCATGCTGTGGCACAACACGAACACAGTATAAATGGATCATGTAGGCTTTATTGAATCTGGCTGACAGATCATTAAGCTGATAGTACTGCAGAACTGGATGGAGGTGAGTCATAGGGTGAGTGAAGAAGGAAAAGGGAAAGTAATGGCACTAGAGGATTCAACATTGAGGGGCATGAAGAACTGTTTGCTCCATATAGATAATCAAATAATTATATTTTAAGCCTTGCATGGTGTTAAAATGTTAGATGTTAGGAAAGGAATTTATAAGATGTTAAAATATGAAAAGCAATAGTCTGCCATAATAACACATGGCAGAAATAATGATGTGTGGAAAACCAGTAAAGATAAATTATTAAGGGAAGTAAATGCATTTTTGGCTTGTTTTGCATTAACTTTTTTTCATTGATATTTTTACAGCAATACAAGTACAGGCATGCTTTGCTTGACTGAATATTTACAAAAGCCCTGAAATGCTAAACATGCTAGTGCTTTTCACTTATTTAGCAGCCATTGATCTGTCCTTACCAAATATTCAGATAAGGTGCATGACAGTCTCTTTCAGGAACTTTTAATAAATGTCCTCAACTTATTTTAAACTTTGAGAAGGATGATGACCCTCAAACTAGCCTAAATATGTAGTTATTCCTCTACGGTGCTTTAGTGCTGCACTGGCTGGTACCTTATAAGACTAGTACTGTTCAAATAGACAACAATACAGTCCATGGTGAGAGACACATATATCTTGTACTGAACAAAACAGTCCATGGTGAGAGATACATATATCTTCTACTGTTCATACAGACAACACAGACCATGATGAGAGATACAAATATCTTGTACTGAACAGGTGCAATTAACCATAGGCAAGACTGCTCTGCTAATTGTAGCATGTTACAGGCCACCCTCACAAACTCAGGAACCTCACATGGCCTTCCTGAAAACACTAGAGGGGATAAATGTATCACCAAACACCATCATACTAGGTGACTTCAATTACCCTAATATAGACTGGGAACACTACTCAAGCCCAAACACCCTAGCCCAAAAGTTCATGGAATTCATAAACTCAAATGCCATGGAACAACTAGTCACCATCCCCACAAGAGGAGATAACATACTTGATCTCATCATCACGAACATGGGAGCACAATGTTCAACACCGAAGTATACCCTCACTGGTGAGATCAGATCACAAACTAATCTCGCTGGAGGTCCTCATCCCACCCCACCTGAAATAAAAAGACCACAGTAAAGAACTTCTCAAAAGCCGACTTCACAATTCTAAAGACTAGTGTGGTCTCCTTTAAGGCCCCGAGCGGAAAACAGTACTCAAGCCGCTGAATCACTTACAAACACCTTCTACCAGCACCTGCAGGACTGCATGGATAAGGCAATCCCAAACAAAACAAAGACTCTTAGTACCAAAGGCAAGCGTCCAGTCTGGTGGACCCCAGCCATAAACAAACTCTACAATAAAAGGAGGAAGCTACTACAAGATAGAGCAAAATCCTTAAAAGGTAAGACACCCTTGATCACTATAAGTAAAAACTAAGAGCTCTCATAAAATCATCCAAAGCAAATTTCGAGAGAAAAATAGCTAAAGACTCAAAAGACAATCATAAGGCCTTCTTTAGCTATGTTAGAAACCTAGGAGGAAACTCCCAGATATGCTCAGAACTAGTTCAAAATGATGTGAAGATTACTGATCCTACAGACATTGCCAACATACTGGCTGACAGGTTCAGTGCAAACTCCCCAAAAAGGAGAGATATCTATACCAAAGCGATTGCAGCCCCCAAACATCTCCAGCCCAAGTGAGAACTGCTCTCTCCAAAGCAAAAACACAGCATCCATGGGACCTGATGGTGTTCCCGGCTGTGTGCTCCACGAACTCAATGAGGAATTAAACCCACAGCTAGGACAGCTGTTTAATCAAAGTCTTACCTCTGGATACGTACCCAGGGAGTGGCGCACTGCAACTGTGGTCCCACTTCACAAAGGCGGTGCCTCCACCGACCATGGAAATTACCGGCCCATTAGCCTGACAAGCCTTATCTGCAAAGCCATGGAGAGGATCATAATGGACCTCATAAATAAAGACATAGGGAATTTGCAGACTTTGGATCCAACCCAGTTTGGCTTTGTCAAAGGCAGATCATGCCTTTTAAACTTGGTTGACTTCTTCGAAACAGTCACCAAAGCCATTGACGAGGGAAAGGCAGTCCATACAGCCTACCTCGATCTGGTTAAGGCCTTCGATACAATACCCCACTCGGGTATCATTGAAAAACTCATCAGCTTAAATGTTAACCCATACATCACAAGATGGGTTGCAAACTGGCTGAGTGACAGAACCCACAGGGTCAGAGTTGCTGGCGCCATGTCAGACTCAAAGCCTGTCACAAGTGGTGTCCCACAGGGCTCAGTCCTGGGCCCACTCTTGTTTGGCATCTACTTTTCAAGTACAAGCAAACACAGGAGGGTTATGGCTGACAAAGTTTGCAGATGACTGCAAACTGGGCCATAGTAGAAAACACATCTGACACAGATATCCTTCAGAAGGGTCTCACAGAAGCGGATAACTGGTGCCAGAGCCACGGCCTGAAGTTAAATGCCAAAAATGCATAGTCATACCCTTTGGGAAAAACAAGGTTACCCCTAGCTACCAAATAGGTGGCAATCCACTGAGCACAGAAGAAGTTATCAGGGACCTGGGGACCCAGGTTGATAGTAGTCTGTCATTCGACACCCATGTAGCTAAAGTAGTTAGGAAGACCTTCTACATTGCCCACCTTATCATGAAGGGATTCTCATCTAGATCAAGGGAGGTCATAGTCTCCCTTTACTCATCACTCATCAGACCAATGATTGAGTACAATGCCCCATTCGGGATGTATCTGACCCGACACTTGCAGCAGCTGGAGAGGCCACAAAAGTTCCTCACCAAAAGGATAAAGGGTCTCAAAATCTGTCCTATGCTGCCCGACTGAAAGAACTCCAGCTCTATTCAGTCGCACGCTTGCTCAGAGGTGACCTTTGCCTAACATACAAGGCCATGTCAAACCCAGATTTGATGAATATGCTTCACCTCAAAAAATCTAGATCCATCAGAGCCACAAGGGCGGGAGACTTAAACCTCGACACGGCTATTAATAGGACGTGCTGGAGGGATAGATTCATCACACAAAGACTCCCTATGCTGTGGAACAAAATCCTGGTACATGTGAGGCAGAGCACCTCACTGGCCTTGTTCAAGAGAAATCTTGACCAATGGATGGGAGATCGCAGATATACCCCAGGGATTACCTCAGTGTCACTGCTCGACAGAGGCACAGCAAAATAATGGGTATAGTTCCCCATACTAAAGGGGTGGCGTAAGCCACAAAACGATGGGCTAGGCTTGTAAATGCCCTCGGGCAGATAGCCTAGTATGAACCTATGAACCTATGAACCTAACAAAACAGTCCATGGTGAGAGATACATATATCTTCTACTGTTCATACAGGCAACACAGACCATGGTGAGAGATACATATATATTGTACTGCTCATACAGACAACAACACAGTCCATGGTGAGAGATACAAATGTCTTGTACTGTTCATGTAGACAACAGCACAATTCATGGTGACTGAGAGATACAAATGGCTTGTCCAGTCATTCAGGGATAGAAAAAGGCCCATGTAGTAGAGGCAGCATGAACTGAAATCAGCATGAAATCAGGCAGCCAAAGATGTCTGTGTTCTCCTTAGAAATGAATGTGAAAAGAACATTAGCTTATTGTTTGCTCATTCCAAGCAGTCTGACCTTCTTGCATTGAGATAATGCATGTTGCACGTGGGAATACAGGCTCAAATGAAATCACTATAGAGATACTCACCAGGTGAGCTACCGATCCTGCCCTCATCACTCGTTATTGAGGAATTTTTTGAAGATGTACTTCCAGAGTGAGGCCAACCCTTGGAGATGCAAAGCAGACTGCTGAATTGTACACCCCAGCCCAATTCTGTTTGTTAAAGTCTCCGTGAAACCAATCTGATGAGATCCATTTTCTTCCTTGCCTGGGTTTCAGAGTCCTGATGCTTAGCCACTGTGCTCCTGTCTGCTTAAAGTAAGTGTAGAGGTTATTGCTATACTTTTTATCAAGTTTTTAATCTTTCCTTAGATCCATTACAAATTAATTTTTATTCATGTATTTCTTTGTTAACTTGGTGGGCATGGTAAAAGGACTATTTTCACTCATGACGTGAGCAATGTGGGCAATAACACATAAAGTAGTAATTTATGTACATTTAGGCACATTATTAGTATACAAAAGTTTACAATAATGCAGTATATACTTCACATTGATTGAGTTTCTTTTGATGTAAATAATCTGTGACAGGAGCAGGAACAGAAACACACAACATCTATTGCAAAAGTTCAATCATAAAAAACAAAAAAAATCATCACACAGTGTAGGTGAGCAGTAGAAGGCATGTATGTGTTTTATTTGGTTGACTTTCTAACCATTGTCAAAGCTTGCACATTTGTTTTTCTTATGGAAAAACGGGGTTATTTTTTTTTGAAAATAAGTTTTGCAAGTTTTAAGGCATTTTGAGGCAGAGCATTACAGCTTCTGCAGCAAGCTTTAAAAAATGTTTTACTTGCATAGATCACAATGAAGTTGTTGTTTGTCTTTCGGCACATTGAGTTTCTTTTGATGTAATAATCTGTGACAGGAGCAGGAACAGAAACACACAACATCTATTGCAAAAGTTCAATCATAAAAAACAAAAAAATCATCACACATTGTAGGTGAGTAGTAGAAGGAGGCATGTATGTTTTATTTGGTTGACTTTCTAACCATTTTCCTTACAAACACAAGGTGCAGGGTTTGAGTCTCACAAGGGATAATTGGCTAGGCTTAAAATGGCTCGCAAGGGAAGTTAGCTTAGTACCAGTCTATGAATGCTATGATCCCAAAGCCCTTTCCTTACTAGCAGAATGTCTACCTGAGTTGCATACTGACCATTCTTATGTGATTTTGTGAATGTCTGTATTAGTAAACCATGTACTTTGTCAGCATAAAGCCAGTACACCCACTTTTGTAGTTATAAAATATGCTCTTTTAAAATATTCTATCATATCATGCATTAGTTAGATCGGTTATTTAACTTTATATTATACAATGTCATCTCCGAAAAGACAAAAAACGTGCATAATCCAACCAGCATGCACATTGTAAATCCAAAGTAACCCAAGTTACAAGTCCGGCCATTAAGAAATCATGCAGCCCTGCCTTTTTTTTCAGAGATGACATTGTATAATGGCTTATTTATTTTCCCTTTTCTTCCCTCCATCCTCCAAGTCTGTATAACTTTTCCTGAAAGAGCAGCACGGTAGTGCATGTTTCCTGCCACAATGTTCAGCAGCATGGGGTGGACCAGAAGCAACTCTGCTTTCCATTCCCTTGTATACCGCTGTGTGCTTACGTCCTTTTCTTGCAATAGCAGATGTACAGCTTTCCTAGCAGAACAGGATATATTTACTGTGTGCAGGATGGCGCAGTGGTGCAGCAGTAGCACTGTCACCTCACAGCAAGAGGCTCTCTAGTTTGATTCTCGGCTGGGGTGCTTTCTGTGTGGAGTCTGCATGTCCTCCCTGCATTCATATGGGTTTCCTCCAGGTACTCCGGTTTCCTCCCACATTGCAAAGACATGCGTCTGGAGCATTTCTCCCTGGGCCTCCGCTGAAAATTGTTTTTGTTCCAAGTCGGACTTTCCTGGTTAACAAATGTTAAATAAATAAATAAATAAATAAATAAATAAATAAATAAATAAAGTGTTTCTGGGAGTGCAGGTATAAGAAAGGAGTGTTGTGGCTTTGTTCCCTTTGTAATTGATTTGCATTGTAGGATGGGTTGCTGTACTGGCCGATGTACATTGATCTTCCTGTGCACTTTACAGTTGGCCTAGCTGGCCAAATACACCCCGTCCATGTCGAAGAAACCAAGGCTAAGTCCATATTAAAGATGTGATGCTATATGCACCTTACCATGGTCCCATACCCATATTTTCATTGTTTTATGTTATAGTGATGCATTGTGGTATTGAAGGTTAAGCATTATGAGGCATTGTTTGAATGTTTGAACAGGGAGCGTGTTACACAGTCAACACTTACAGGGTGGCAGCTGTTGTCCTGAAGAATTATTTCTTTGTATCCCTTTAAATGCTTTTGTTTGTTCCTTTTTAAAAGTAGGAATATTTATAACTGATATGGAGTTTAAACTATTCTGAACTCCGTTTCATTTTATACCAAAAGTTAATGCTGAGAATTGTCTGCTGATTTCTGGTAGTCCAACATCCCACCCCCCTCTGATAGTCCAACATTCCTCCAGTCCCCACACTCTACACACTCTATTACTTAATATTATACAATGTCACCTCCTTGTTTGGAATATAATTTTCAAAAGTTCAAGACAAAACCAAGGGGCTGTGGCTAACTACATCAAAGTGTGGACTATTTTATCTCATAAAAAGTGGAAGAATACAAAGTAAAGCAAACAAAAACCTAAATAACAACAACACAAACATAACACAACACAAAACTAACATCATTGTATAATAGCAATAAGCCGCAGCTGGGTGTGGTTAATGCTGAATTTACCCCCAGTTGCCTTTGTTTGGTCACTTGAGTTTTGCCGTCATGACCAAACCACTCCAACCGTGGGTAAATCCAGCATTACCCACACCCAGACATGGGTTATTGCTATAATAAACATGTCATGGGAATTTTACCTCTATAATTATATTTATATTACAAAATAAATATATATGTTGTTGACATGAATCTATTCAGTTTTCACTCAGTCCTTAGAATCATGATCACCTTTTGAACCATCCATATATCTGGCTGGTTTCTTCAGTGGTTTTCCAAATCTATTCTATTCAAACAGCTGATGCCCCTTTTGGGACAGTTCTCTCTAAGTTACAGCTTTACTTTGAGACATGACAAGTAAAACCTCTGTCTGTCATTCTGCTATTACAATTCTCACAGTCTCTATTTTCTTGTGACATCACTGGTTGTGACAACAATTCTGGTATATTTTCTTCCTTGAAATTTGATATGTGTATTTTATACAGATGTCTGCGATTCGATCTATACAGCTTCATATATTCCCAGAGATAACATGCAACCTCAGTTCAGCTGGTTTGCCAGTTACTTCAGTTTCAGGCTGCTAACTTTCCCATGTTATATTCTTTATCTCCCACCTTCAGATAGGATAGCACTCTGGGCTTTGTATTATATAGTGGATTATGATAAAATCCCCAGTCATAACCAATATAGTATGTGCTTGAGAAATGTATGCCAAGAAATTCCCCCTTAAGAGCCTAGTAAAACATAGCTTGCTAGGTGAATCTTGACAGCCCTGTCAAGAGAGATTACATAGTAAGTAGTTATGATCAGAAAGACCGGATACTGATTCTTTGTAGTCCATGGAGTTTTATCTGCTCCACATGCTACCTGTTACAGAAAAAGAAAGTGTAAGGAGTGTAAAGTGTTTTACAGCTTTAAAATCAATAAAGCACAATGCAGATTCACAGAGAGCAGGCAGAAGTAGTGTCCATTAAAAGCCGGTAAGCATTTGTCTCTACCACACTTTTATGTTTGTATGCACGTGTGACAGTAAATTACCAAACAGCTGTTAAAGCCGTTTAGATTCTTGCTGCTGCTCTGTAGTGACGAGATCTGGCTGTTGCTATGTTCTTACATGAGACTAGAGTTTAACAATGCTGAGAGGTGCTTAACAAAGTTGTTTTCCCTGTAATCATGGAGATTCATGCATTAAAATAATATTTCTGTTGATTTTTCTCATGCATTTCTTTTACTTTGCATTGCTTTTCATGCATCAGTAGTACAGATGCTGGTAATTTGCTTTTCAATCTTCTGCTCATTAACAGTTTAGAATGTGAATGATGAAGTTGCTGCAGTAGAGTAGTTTTATATTACAAAATGGTGAGCAGGCAATTCTGATAGGAATTAGTATTGTTATTGATCTTTGTAATGAGATTCTTCACTACCTAGAAAGCTCTGTTCACTTGACCACTAAACTGCAGAAGTGTAGACTCTGTCTTACATGTCTGAATTCTATCTCTTGCACAAATCTTCTGAATTTCAGCCTTTAGTACCAAATGCCACTGTCAGATATAATAACATCAGGTATCTAAAGAATGTAGACTTAATGCACTAATCAGACTTATATTTGTCCTTCCCATCAATTGTATTGTTTCAGGGCATTTAAATAACAATTGACCCACGCATGTAAGATGAATAGCTTCTTAAACTGAATCTAGCCTGTGCCCACTCAGCTCCATATTATGTTGAGAATGGGCAATTCTAGCATCTCTTCCTTTGTATTATTGTTATGGTATGAAGTGCATATGGTGCAAAGTTTCTTGTTCCAAACCAACATTCATGGTCAATGGATTATATCTTTTGCTCTGTCTTTATTTCACATCACTTTTAAAGGGGGTGGGTTCTGCAGTCCTGAGAATGTCCTCTTTGGCAGAGATACCTAGTAACTATCAACCTGTTACCAGTTTGACATCCATTCCCTATTGCAATATTACTAGCTTATCATTTTTAATGTAACATGGGCAATTTATTCCTCAAGGGCAACAGGCACTTTATTTGTAGATGAAACAATGAAATATAAAGTTGTTTACTGGCAGCAACCTCTTCTTTAGTTACAGATCTCTTGAATGTAGAATTATTTAGATGACTTTTACTTCTGCAGGGATTGTACATATTTACTGATACTGATGAATTGTAGAAGTTTGAGTAGACTTTTATGATGTAAATGTTCTGAATTGGGCAGTTTTGTCATTATTGGTGCATGCATTTTGTTTCATTGTTTACTGGAAAAATGTTCAAAACAATACATTTAAAACACCCTCTAACAACTATACTGTATTATACAAGGAATATAATTTAATACAATCAGGAAGGTATATTAAAGAACAAGTATGTTTTATGTGCAAGGGGCCTATGATTTGAAAACAGCTCAAAGTTAATCTTTATCTGCTGCTGGCCAGATGTATTTTCTTTGAATGTGGGTTGCAATGCTGTTTCAATGAATGTGAGTTTCAAGGGCAGAGAAGTTTTAATGCTATGTCTATTTTTATTGTGATACTGCATTGCTTTGTTTAGCAGATGTCTATTAGTGTTTGTGCTGTAAAATGTAAAATACAACTTTTAAATGAAATCCAAATCATTGTAGATGTAAAGCAGTATGCACATTACAGTGTTTATGGTAAATTGGGTGAAATAGCCAAGTAATGGGACATTGGAATGGCTGCAGGGGGTAGGCCACATTCAACCATGATTTTGTGAGTGGGGGAGGGTGGCAAACTCAAAGTCAGCTCCGGCTGAACTATACCTTTCAACTTTGCAGATTTTCACAGAATTAATAGATTTTTGCTTCTTATTTTTGGTTTGCTCCTCATAAAATTTGTGGCTTTCTGGCAAATCATTTAAGAATGAAGTCACTAAATAATGACATACATTGAGTTTCAGACTTCATACCCTTCAGAAAAATGCATGTTAAGCAAGGCCTGTTATTCTATCAACTGTCTAAGTTTATACAACAGCAATTTTTAGTAGTGTCTGTATGTTCCCTCAATATATTTGGCCTTGTCCAGATTTCCTGCATTAAGAGGTTGAGAGGTACGCACAAATAAATTGCTTTACAGAATAAGGTATATCCAAACATTTCAACTGTCCCTGACTTTGGCTCAAAAGGTTGCTCTTCCCCTAATAATGCCTCCACAAAATGGCAATTTTGGAAGAAAATGTAGAGGGTTTACAATTAATAAATAATTGTAATGATCAGAGTTATAGATTACTTTTATTTCAGAAATGCATGTAGATTCTCTTATTTTGTCAGCTGCTCGACTTAACAGTACTAATATTTAAAATGTTTCTCTTCTTTGGCAGGTTCCCAGCTGCATTGTGTGGCTATTTTATATTTTTGCATCAGATTTTTGGTCTGTTTTTCATAAAATTGTGGTTTTCTGGCAAATTAGTAGTAAATCATTAAAGATTGAAGTTAGAAAATAATGACAGACATTTGAGTTTCAGATTTCATACCCTTCAGAAAATTCATACTAATGCAAAACCTACTATCCTATTATCTTTCTAAGTTTATAAGAGTAATATTTAAAAATTGTCCTTATTTTTGGGCCTTTGTTCAACTTCTATTTATAGCTTTGTTCAGATTTCTTGGTCTAAGGGTTGAGAGGTATGACAAATGTGTCAGGGCTATCACCGTCAGCTAGAGGCATTTAAAATTGAGACATACTTGTTGCACCCCACTCCCCATGTAGTGACTCTGGGTGTGTCCAAGCAAAGCAAGGAGCAGTTATGGAGTGTAAGTGTGCAGAGTATCCCTCCATCCAAGGTAGACACAAGTACTACAGTGGCTTTTCATCTGTCCTTGATTTTGCAGAATGTTCTAGTTTTCTGTCATATTTTAATACTGTTGAGTTATGCTTCTTATTATTCAGAAAATTCATGTTGTTGCACTGCCTGTTGCTCTGTGTTTAAGTAGCAATGCTTTAATGACCATCAGGTAAGCTTGTCTGAGATTGTAAGATGCAAGTAAGCTTTAATAAGCATACTGTTAAAGAATTACCAACATTGAAAGCCTTTTTGTTGTTGCCATGCAGAGAATATTTACATAACTAGATAACGTATAAGTCTTAGGTATTGAAATGCATATGACAGTATTTGTAATAAAGGGCAGGATTACAGTAGTTTCAGAAGCTCACTACAATTGTTGGAGACGTGCAGTCATCTTTGCAGGCTTTACCCATAAACTAAACAGAATGCTAATCTATCATATGTGGTCTATAACCTGTGCAGTAATCCTTTAAGCAATTTATCTTGAGCTTGTTTCTTGTTTGCTGTTCATTTTTTACTTTGATCATGTATTCTTCATGAAACAAGTAGATAGTTGTTGTCAGGCAGCAGGTCTTTTTTGGATAAGAAACATTTTTACAAGTGGGGATATCACAGAGATTGCTACTTTCAGCATGTTATTTGGTACTTTTATAAAGCTGAATATAAATTATAATTAGAACTGCAGTGCAAGGAGAAGTGGTTTGAGTTGAGTGCTGCTTGTTTTTTTATACCTGATTTCGACTGGCATTCTAGTAATGTATTTAAAAAGTAATTTGCTTTTTCATCCCTCACAACCTTTTTGTTTCCATCTAGATATTAAGTAAGCAGTCATGTAGCCAATGCATTGAAATATTTTTTTCTTCTACACTTTATTTTGTTTTGAGTGGGCTCTCATAATGATGGTTTGTTACCCCAGGCCAGCGTATTTAATTAAAGTCCCAGTTGTGGTTTTGAGCATAGCTCTGCACCTTTCTAGTTGGTCACACCCCTTCCCATTAGCCCCACCCATTCAACTGTCTCCTGCAGCCCCTCTTTGGATTAGAAGTCACCAGCCGCCACTGTCAAAACTCCATTATTATTAAGCAGTTCACTCCAATGTTATATATTTTGAGCTGAAAGTTTTCGTAGAGTCATAGTCATCTCAGACATATTAGATATAAACATTATCGGATAGTGCATCATTCCTAGAAATATTTGTAATATCTGCTTATCTTTTGGCTTTGGAATTTGCACAACTGCTCTGTTTTTTTTTACATTGGAGTTTAGTTCATCTAATTTTAAAATATGATCCAAATATTTAGACTTGTCACTCTTACTTTACATTTATTCCTATTTAACTTGAAGTAGAACTATCTTAATTTGTTTAACATATGTGCCAGTCTCTTGTCATAATAGTATGGTGTCTGACTCCACGCTAATAGATAATGAGTTACATTTTCAATATTTCAAACCTTCAGTAACTTGTGCAACAGCTCTTTTGAAAACTTGTGGTGCTGTTGAAATACCAAATGGAAGTTCAAGACATCTGTATGTTACTATTGGTATATTGAATGTATAGAATTTGGAGCTTGCTTTGTGTAAATGTATTTGTCAGAATCCCTAATACTGAAAAAGACAGCATTTACACTGAGACTTTTTCCTCAACAGTAAGTAATTGTTAAGGCTCTGATTACCTTGTTGAATAAGAGATTTTGAAATATCTTGTAAAAAATATCCTAGAGCTATTTTATTCCTGGTGCTACATCTTGCAATGTAGAGATCATTTGTTGCAAGTTTTCTCTAATGATGCTATCAAATAAATAAAAAATGACACTGGAACAGAACAACCAAATTGGTAAGCGCTTTTGTCCCATTTAATACAGAACTTCATCAGAACAATCACACTCACAAATTAACTTCCTTTTATAAGCATACAGTTATGACATCACCTCCATTTAAACAGACAGGTCCGCTTAAAAAATATTCGCAAAACAATATTTCATAAAACATTTGGAATATTTTGCATTAAATATATAATCCTAAAATATTTTTTTTTTCTATAAAAAGCCACTGTCCACTTTCAACAATAAATAAAAAAATTATTATTGTGGCAAGATTAATTATTAACATATTTTAAATGGCTTTTAACAGAAATCTTGTCATTTAAACCTGGAGTTACATCTGCTCTTAGGAAAATTTGTCATTTTAATTCCAAATTCTCTAAATAATTAGTAAATGACCCTATAAATCTGACTTTATCAACTGTTTCTACTACTACAAAAACAAAAAAAACTTTCTAAAATCCTTACAATAAAGTGAATGCTTAGCTAAAACATTGGTAAGATATTTCTTTTTTATGGCTAACAAATACTCCCTGACCCTATTGGTTAGCCTCCTAATGTTTTTTCCTATATAAAAATGTTCAGAATTGGAGCAGACAGCTAAATATACTAATCCTTCACAGTGACAATTGCATCTACCCTTAGAAACTAAAACAAAATCTAAGTGTTTGAAATGATGGCTGTGAATTGCCATCATATATCTGCACCGAGAACAATTCGAACAAGGAAAAGTTCCTAAACTCCTACTTCCCATGGTGTTATTATTCACTTTTGTGGAATTTTCAAGTAATTGTTTTAAATTTTTAGTTTTTTTAGAAATAAAATTTGGTTTCATACCAACTATATCACTTAGGTCTTGATTTGCCAAGAATAATTTTCCAGTTGTTATTGATGACTTTCTTAATCCCAAATCCATCTATACTCATAGGTACAGGAAAAGAACAACACAGTGCTTTAATTTTGTTTACTATGAGGACATGATGCTATCAGTCTGCTGTTTTTTTTAAACATATATTCTGTAAAGTAAGTTTGATCTTCATAAACTGAGGTAAGTCTTCAAATTTGCATTTAATTTCCTTCTTTGTTATATATTTTGATGACTCTAGTAAACACACTCAGGCTTTTGAGTTATAGGAGTAACAGTTAAATAATGTAATTTTCCTTCAAAAATATATTTTTCCTTGATAATCAATACAATTGTGCATCTGGCTGTATACTTAATTGCCCTTTCACTCTTTACTTTAATGCTATAGATTTAATTTACCATCCCTTTCAATTCACAAGCAGAATGACCTGAAATATCAGCACTAATTTCTTTTAGTGCTATGATTTGAAGAAAAAAGTGTGCTTCGTTCTTAAAGTCACACTTCAATATCCTTTTGAATCAGTGGCTTTACTCTGTGCCTTGAATATGTTAATAATGCACATAAAGCTCTGTCTTCTGTTCTTTGGGACCTCAATCATTTAAATGTATTTTCAGATAAAATATCATAGACTGCACCTATGTCATGTTTAAATTTAACAGTTTGCTTATGAATTCTCAGTATTTCTTATCAAGTATTTTTGCCAATGGTGTGACTTCCTTGATTATCTCACTGCTTTTGGTGTATTCCTAGACTCAATGTTAACATTTCTTTTAACTTTAGTTGTATCAGCAGCTTGATTTCATATTTCTCCTCAACAACTTGCAAATGTTTATGAAGACACATTTATTTTCTTTTACTTACATTGAAAATTATTTTTCCTATCATAGCTTATACAAAATGGGCTAATTCAGATAATTCAGATTGATTTTCCAGTCATGCTTCCAATTACATTGCAGTACAAAAGCTTGAATTTCAAGTACCGCACTTTTTGTGTACCTCATAGCTCTCTTTTCTGCCACCATCATTGATCTAACACATTCTTATGCTATTTGTTTTTCCTTTTCACTTCACTCATATTTTTATATCGCACACACCATTTTCTTAATCAACTTTTTTATGTGTACATTTGTAATTTTAGTCACATTGCATATCTCCACAATTTTTGATAAGTCTACGTCTGCTTTTTTAAGTAGCCTATATCACCTTGATTTTGCAGAGCAGAAGGATAAAACCATAACCACAGCTCTGCTGACCCAAGTTTGATTAGTGGCTCAGGTGCTGGAGCAGCCTGGCAAGGAAGATTCTGTGCTGAGGGAAGAGTTTCAATGCACAAAAAGTAGGTGCATGTTTCAGGAAGGATGTACACCGTGGTTACCAAGTTCAAGATGGTAGTCCTTGTGTGTATGAAAAGGAGAACACATGCATTGACAGAGGGCTATTAATAGTTCCTATGGTACATATGCACCTAAAGAAATAAGGTATATAAGGAAAGCTTGTAGTGGAATGCAGAAATGCTGTACGTTATAAAAAGAAAGAAGGAGTGCAGGAAAAAATGGGAGATAGAAAAGATGAACCAGGGTAAGAAGAAATACTGTTTAGCTAACAAAGAGGCTGAGAGAGCAGTTACAAAATAAAAGAGCAAGCAACAGAGATACTCTAAAACTTTCTGGAAGGTGACATAGCATAAGGCACAAATCAATTATATGAGGTTGCAAGACAAAGACAAAGACAGAAAGATAAAGAAAATAACCATGACACCCTTCATAAGGGATGCCAGCAACAACCTGCTCACCAGTCCACAGGACATCAAAGGCAGGTCTATATTAAATCACCAAACGCTTAAAAAAGTGAACAGTGATTGATTGACCCTATGTAAGCAAAAGCTTACAATGTCGAAGTGTCAAAACAGTGATTGTTTTCCAAGGGAAAAAATTGCTGTTCCAACAACAAAAAAAAATTAAATAAAAATGCATTTAAACATTTCATTAAGTGGGGGGGGGCTTCACCCCCCCCCACACCCTCACTACTTAAATATACCAACTCTGAGACCGCACTACAGTGCTGAAAATGGCAAAGTACCAAAGCGGCCAAGCAAATTCTTTCCCTGGGAAAGAATTTGCTTAACATCCTCTTCGATATTTTCCATTTTCTGCCTTTTAAGTTCGAACAAGATGCATTCGAAAGAATGCATCTTCGGTCTTCTAATGAAGACCCTCAAAGGCAGATGGAAGAAATACTTCTAGAAGCCTCTGAATGAAGAAAGCCCTACAGAAGCTGTACTGCAATAGATATATCGTACAATGAAAGAGGAAGAATAGACCACCCTAGAAGTATAAAATCAGGAAAACCACAGGCTCAGATAAGCTCACAGCAGATATGATCAAGATAAATTATGTAGCACAGTAGAAAATAATATGGAATATGAGCAGGTCTGATTCAGATCAGGATGCAACACAAATGTTCTGATGTTTGCAGTGACGCAGATAGTTGAGAAGAAGCTAGAGGTGAAGAAAGAATCCAAATGGGAATTCCCACACTTGGGCAAAGCATATGACAAGGTCCCAAAAAACTGATTTTAGGCAGTCCTATAAGGGTTCAAAGTCCTGGAAACATTGTAAGAATTAGTGCAAGCTATGTACAAGCACCTATGAACAGTGTTAGGACTCACAGAGGGGTTCCCAGTTGGAGTGGGTGCACATCATAGTTCTTCTCTGAGCCCAATCTTGAAAATACTGGTGAAGCACTACATTAGCAAACAGGTCAATAGAGTTGCTCTATGCAGATGATGTCACACTACAAGCAGACTGAACAGGAACTTCAAAAATTATACAGAACTAGAATGTAAAACTGAAGGCAAATGGGATGAAACTGAATACAAACAAGGCAGTTGTCATTGCAGCAAATGGGGGAAATCAGAAGAAGCTGAAAACTGAGATAGAACATAAATAGGGGAACAGGTTAACAGCTTCAGAATCTGGGACGGTGACTGAGGAGAGGGAAAGTCTGACTGAGGAGATGAAAGCTAGAATCAGAGGAGCTGCAGCCATTTGGCACAAACTGTCAGGGGTAGCATGTGTGACAGAAGAATGTCAAAGAAACTGAAAAGTATGGTGCGCAATACAAAACAGTTGTGCAGCCAGTACCACTGCAATGTACAGAAACCTGGGCAGTGAAGGCAGTGCAGTTGAGGACGCTAGTGGTGATGGAGTTGAAATGCCGGAGATGGGTGGTAGGATGCACACTGTGGGACAGACAATGAAATAAGGATATCATAGCAGAAGTCCAAGTAGCTCCAATGGCAGAGAAGATCAAAGAGAAGAGATTGCAGTGGTTTAGGTTTATGTGCAGGAAAGAAGAAGACAGTCTGGTAAAGAAGATTTTGGACAAACATGAAGAAGGCAAATGGAAATGAGGGTATCCAGTGAAGAGATGGATGAACTGTGTGTGAGAGAAAGCCTGCAACTGTCAAGAATGACTGCTGAAGAAGGTAGGAGGGTGGCATTGAATCAAGATAGAGACGGTAACATTTGGCATAAGGCTCTGACCCTTTGTAGAAAATGGGGAAGGGAGGATGCCGCTGCTGTTGATGATGATTATAGTGCCTGTGGTGATGCAAGTCTGCATGTCTCACCAGGAGTAAGATGAGAAGTATACATAAAACATTCTCATAGCTCATATCCTAAATGATGGGAAGCTTCTGGAGAATGTGCAACATATCGCTCTCTGCCCAGTGATAAGTATGATTGGTTACCACAGACCCCAGTCTGGCATGTAAGTTGGGCTCGCTTGGATGTGGGAATAAGTATGGATTGGAGGTATTAGGTTTGATCAGGGCCAGAAAAACCTTCATGGCTTCTTCAGTGACATCCCCCAGTGGCTCTGAAATTTAAGTGAATTGTGATGGTGCATACAGGATAAAAAGCATATTGAAACAAAAATAAACAGCCTGTCTGTTGTTTTATTAATTCTTACACCATGGATTATTTTGCCTGCTGTTAATGAGTTATGCAGTTCATCAGTTCTGCAGTCTTCAGCTTGATTGTTTAGGTCAGTAACATAAGCATCTATAGTCTTTGTAGGACCTTTGCTCTTGTGAAGCACAAATTGTGAATAAATGTCAAGTTTTTTCCAGGCTTACAATAATTACTCAACTCTTCTCTAATTGTTGCTATTTTAGCTTTCTCTTCATCTTGAAAGGAATAAATATTGTTTTTCCCCAGTAACATGCACAGATGTGACACTGTAACTTTTAAGGTTTCTTGCTTATTCCTCTTGCACTAAGGAATAAATCAAATATCTGGATCCAAAGCTTTTAGTTTTCTGATAAATTGTTTTTAAGCAAGAGAATTCCTAGTAGCCACAGATGAACCATTTCTAACTTCATGTTACGTATCTGCTTGTAAACACATGAACTCTCAATCAAACATATATTTCTCCATGTCTATAAGCATGTCCTCATGTCTGTCAGCATGTAACAGTTGGATGGTTGTCGGGATAATTAGTAAACCACACGGTCATTGGATATCGTTTCTAATCCCCACAGAGTCTTTCTTTCCCTCCACCCAAACATTAACATATTTAAAGCTCTCTCTCTCTCTCTCTCTATATATATATATATATATATATATATATATCCCTATACATTACAACATGTCCCCCAGCATCTTCTACAAGTATAATGTATGACCTGCAGAAGAATTTTGCTATGCTTTATAAATGTTATTCTATCAATAACTTCAGTCTAATTAAAAGAAAAGAAAGAAACAAATAAAACTAAGAAGTGGAAGACAAAATACTGCAGCCTTTGGTATCCAGGCCAAGTTAATCTGTTGCACCCACTGGAGTCATTGCTGGGCCTGAGATTTCAGTTGACATAATGCAGATGTTTAAAATGCCTTCAAATTTAGATCAAATTTGTTCTCTTATATGAATTAAATACTGAATGTTTATGTTGTATTCTGGAACCTGAAGTTGAGATTTGTACTGCCTCCACTGTAACTCTGTTGCTATCTGCTTCTTGAAGCAGTTTGGTAAGGTAGCACTAATAGCTCACTTCAAGCATGGCTGCACATTTTTCTTCTTGTTAGTAATGTGACATGTCCCCAACATTTGTAGTGCATTGTTCCTTTTTTTTACCATTGTGAAGTGTCTCCAAAGTTTGACAGTCCAAAATAAAATCTACAGACCCATATTTCTAGCTTTACTACCAAGGGAGAATTAGAATAGGTTCAATAACCATTTATATCACAGGAGGTCTAACCCACTAACTGTTCACTGTCAAGCAAAGATCAAAATTTGTTGCTCTTTTTTTGGGACTCAGAATGAATATACTCCTTACTTGCAATGTCTTCTTTATTGTTGACGACTTCTCCTTCAATTCCTTAAAAATTTAAACAAATTATATGGATTCCTTCTCTCAACTGTAACATGCTAACTATTACTGCATTTTCTTACTAAATAGTGTTGCAAATATATATTTGTTTCATGAAATATCAAATACTCACAAGAGCAATTGTAAAAAGTACGATCATTTTAGAGCAAATCTAAAATGATCGAAAATAAGAAACATAAAATTAATTTTTTGCAGGGGCAAGTTGCCCTGCACCCCCCCCCCCCATAATTATATATACTATCTTGGACATCACACAACAGCAGGGTAAGGGAAATTTTATTAACCCACTGCATCACAATCTCAGATGAAAGGCTGCCAGCAAAAACTCCATTTTTTTCAACAATATTTTATTTTCATTTTACATTTGCAAAAACCATAACCATTCCATATTTACAAAATGACCATTTTTGCATGTTATACATTGTGGATAAAGTAGAAACATGTTGGTCATACAACATACCTAATTACAATATATACAAAGATGCTTTCCCAATTAATTTTGTTAGTCTAAACACAGCACATACAAAAATGATACTTTGTCCATAGTTAAGCTGTGTACTAAATCAAAGAGGTGTGTTCCAGTTACCTCCAAAACCTTACCATAACCGAAAGTGACATAGAAAACTGTACCCTACTTTGGAAGACTATGTTAATGTCAAGGAAAACAATAACAAACTCGTACAAAATGATAGGGGAAATCAAATTCCAGAAAGACCTTCTCTTCTCTAATTATTGGAGAAAATTAAAACCCAATATGAATGACCAGCAAATAGAAAAGGCAATCAACTTAACAAAAACTCAATTTTTAAGAATGTTTGATCATATGAGTGTTCGCTTTTTTTTTTTTTTTTACAACAGTAAAAAGTGTTCATTCATATGAGTGTTGGTGCTTTCAAATTGAAACTGTGTGTGTGTGTGTGTGTGTGTGTGTGTGTGTGTGTGTGTGTGTGTGTGTGTGTGTGTGTATGTGTTATTTATTTAGCCCATTGTTGACTGGGATAAGCCTCTTCTCAGGGGAGACCCAAAATGTTTTTATACTATGAGGGAAATTTAGCCAGGGAATCAAGGATATACACCAACACACACTCTCTCTCTCTCTCTCTCTCTCTCACACACGCACACACGCACACACACACACACACACACACACACACACACACACACACACACACACACACACACACACACACACATGCATACATTCTGAGATAGAAACAAGTATTAGGAAAAAGAAAGAGTTTGGCAGCACAGAAAGCTATGAGATATTAACAAGCTTTAACAGGTAGTGCAGAATTTGATTCCTCACAACCTCTACAGGGCTCTGACCAAGTCGCTTAACCAAAGAGTGCTCACCAGCTGTGGCTGAAATGGGTTGCCTTAAATCAGGTCACTACCATCACTAGACAAATAAAAAAAATGTACTGCTTATGTGATCTGTTTATGCTGTGCGTGTGTTTCTGTGTTGTGCATAATCATAGATGGACTACTTCGGTCTTACTTAACCATCCTTTTGTTTACTGTATACAACATTATTATATTAAAATGTATTACCTGCAGTTGTTGAATTTATGTTCTTGTGACAGTGAGTTTTTTTTTTTGTTTTGTTCAAAGAATGGCTGGCAGTGTGTGTGTGTGTGTGTGTGTGTGTGTGTGTGTGTGTGTGTGTGTGTGTGTGTGTGTGTGTGTGTGTGTGTGTGTGTGTTGCAGAATCAAACTCCTGACAATTTACTTTTATTCCTTCCTTAACTAGTAAACTCCATGGATAGTGGAGACTATGCATGTAGTCACTCTAGAAGCCAGACATGACTTGTGAGTCTAGATAGAGGGACTGCTGGAGATCCATGTGAATCAATGCATTTATCTCCATTTTGTTAATAAAAATATAATACTCTACCTGTCAATATACAGTAATGCTGACAGTGAGACATATTTATTATTGAAAGCCTTAAATATCACATGCCTTGCACTAACTGTTTTAAATGTATGTCTGTTGTAGAAATCAAACAGAATAAAAGCTTGGACTACTTGTACTGCAATGGATTAATCACAAGCATGGCTTAGGTTCTGGTACATAAAAGTTACAGTGTTCCAAGCGCGTTAAGATGGGACAGAGGGGTTTTACTCTGCTTTTATTGATTTATTTTGGTCAAACAACTTCAAAAGCTGCTGTAAGACATGTTTCAGTTTTTACCTTTACCCTCTAGCACTCTGTCTCTTTGTCAAACTTGTGGTATTTTCAGCAGCATGTGGAAGTGCAGTTTATAATATAAATGCTTATCTGCTCAGTGCAGAGGATTAAATTTGTAAGCCGTTAATGAACTTTGTAGTATAATCCTGGATTTAGCAATTAACACATCAAATTACATTAAAATTACATTTGTCAAGTGAGAAGCAGTCAGAACCATGGAAAGGCTATCCAATTAGAAAAAGGCCGCTAAATGGATGAGCATTTAACCCTTTGATTCAGACTCAACAATTTTAAACTCCCCAATTGCTATTGTTGATAGAAAATTACTGCCAGAGTGATTTCTATTTGCACACTAGCAGTGATAACACTGTACGGAGTCTTCTTCATTTTCCTGGGTCTATATTAGGGTCTACCTGAAAACACTGACATGCAAAAACACCAACAACGAGATAACCGACACCACAAAACTGAAAATTCAAAAACACAAAACTTCACATACCCGAAAAACCACAATCCCAACAATCAACAAAACAAAACAAATACCTTTTCCGTAAAACACACACACAACACAAGCACACCAAAAAACCTTACAAACCTACACTAAACCTTACATACACAACTATCTATGCACTAACCTTAACCCAAACCCTAACCCTAAGGTCCGTCACTATCGCACACTCACCTAACCCGCGCCCTAACCCTAACTCACTTAACCTGCCCCTACCCCTAAAGTCTGTCACTATCGCACACTTACCTCACCCACACCCTAACACTAACTCATTTAACCTGCCCATAACCTTAAAGTCTGTCACTATCGCACACTTACCTTAACCGCACCCTGACCCTAACGTCCGTCACTATCACATACTTACCTTAACATGTCAGTGTTCTCAGCATTGGGATTTTCAATCGTCGGTAATCTCTGTTGTCGATCTTCCGGTGTCGGTTATCTCGTTGTCGGCGTAGTCAGCATTCGGTGTTTTCAGGTAGACCCCTATATTACCATGTCAAAAGACATGTTTGCTGAAAATGTCTTAATTGACACAGAAATATTGACTTGTCAAAAACCCAAACAGCTGAGTTAGAAAATTTTATCCCAGGGAAAAAAAAAAATCACTCGGCCATACAGAAAAAAACACACTTTCAAAACCTACAATGCTCTAACTAAATATACCAACTCTGAGATCACACTAAAGTGGGGAAAAGAGCAAATCCCCGATGATGGCTGTGCGATTTTTTTCCCCTGGGAAAAAATTTGATGACTCGGCCATTCGGGTATTTGACAAGTCGATGTTTCCATGTCGATTAAGACTTGTTCGGCAAACATGTCTTTCGACACGGTAATATAGACCCATTTTTCTGATGCTTGTGCAACCACTAATTTGGTATGCATAAATTTTAAGTGGCATGAGGACATGGGGGCATGGGTGTAGTGGGGCTCCCCTGTAAAAAAAAATGTTTTAAAAAGTTTTATCAAACAGAGGGCTCAACCAATTACTTTCACTGCAAAGTATACAGTGAGTGTTGCAGATAGTCTGTTTGCATTGAGAGCTAACAGCATAAGATAGCTAATGAGGGAGTTTACATCGTCTCTGTTTCCAGCAACTAGAGTAACAGCTTATCTACTGCTTTTGTAATGTCTGCATGGGTTAATAGTAACACTGAACACTGTAAAGAAACCAAAGGGACATAGCATGTCTCTTGTGTAAAAATGAGTTATGTACGTTATCTATTCTACCTTCCTGCTATACTTGTTGTTATACACCTCTATAAAGTGTATAAATAAATGTAGCCTGTGAATGTTGGCAAATACACTTTGGTTAACTCACTATCTTATATGAACTATACTTCTATAAGAAGTATAAAGATTGTGTACTCTATATATTGTCTAATGAACCTTTTGGCTAACATGTCTTTCTCTTGTTAATGATTTTACTGCTCTGGAGCTTTTCTCCCCGGGCCTCCACTGAAAATGGACATATATCCAGTTGTACTCTCCCAGTTAACTTCTTCTTCTGGCTTTTCCTGGTTTGGGGTTGCCACAGCAGATCACTGCCTGCTCATGATTGGCAGTGGAGTTTTATGGTGTCGAGTTGCCAGCCTGGCACCCAACCTTCCACAGAAGGCACACACACACACACACACACACACACACACACACACACACACACACACACACACACACACACACACACATGCACTCATGCCTAGGGCCAATTTAGTGTGTCCAATCCACCTACAGCATGTCTTTGGGAGGAAACCAGAGCAAACCCACGCGACCACAGGAAGGACATGCAGACTCTGCACAGAAGGTACCCCAGCCGAGGATCGAACCGGAGAACATTTTGCTGTGAGGTGGCAATGCTAACTGCTGCACCACCGTGACCACCCGCTCTCCTGGCTAACAAATGTAAAATAAATAAATAAAAATAAATATTGTGCTGTGATGCTTCAATGATATTATTTATCAGAAGGCAGTGAAACAGTATCATGGGATCAGAACCCAGCAGTTGCTAATATCATCTGCATAACAAAATCACAGTCTAAACTCATTTGACTTTTTAATAATAAATTGATTAACCATGTATTAAAGCATGCTTTATTGCATGCTGGGAGAGAAATCTCACCTAACTTTGTATAGACAAGTGGTTATAAAGCAATCAAAGGTCATTTTATGACTGCTAATGATATCACAGTGGCCAGAAACACTCTCCTTTAAGAATTTAGTTTAAATAACACACTGCCTAAAATTATTATTAGATATAAAACAAAGAACACTTTTGTAATACAATTTTGTTTGATAAACACATTGCCCTTATGATATTTATGATATTACATTAGTAGGCATGAACCAGTGAATTACGTCAGCTGACTTTTCTAGCTTTGCTGCTCTTTAGTGTACTATTAACATTATGACCTCTCTGTCTGTGACATCTCTGCTGTTGGGTGTATCTGTTGAGAAGAGCAGCTTTATTTTGATTTGAGTCAAGTTAACACGTTCACAGTGCTGCAAATGTAAATTTGGTGTTTGGAGAAGACTTAGAAATACTGCCAGAGTAAGAGCTATTCTGCATAACAGTTAACACATTCAGAACTTTCTGCTGAGAAACATATTAAAACATACTTCAGGAAGAATAAATTGATGTGCCTCTTATAAGTTGCTTATTTAAGTTTCTACCACCTCTGAACAGGAGCTGCTGCATTTTCATTCAAATATCAGCTTTTTTAGCTAAATTAAAACATTGTTGTATAAACTGAACATGCAATGGCTGATGCTAAATATTTTTTTACTGTAGCACTTCTGCTTAAGGCAGCAGTCCTAGACATTTGCAACTGTAAACAAGGTACATATTTTGATGTGACCTTGTATTTCCACAAATTATTTGAAGAGCTACAGTTACAACAGTAGCACAGTGATATAGGGGTTATGTCAGGTATTTCTCTGTTCCATGGTTTAATCATGGCCTCCAGATGTTCTTTATGCGAAATCTGCTTCTTAGTTCTATGTCCATTTCGGTTATTTTCTGGTACCCTGTTTTCATTTTTGCAAAAACATGCTACTCAGGTTTCTTTAAATATGTACAGTGGAGCACTGTCTCCCACCACATGATAGGCTAGTTCTGAAAAGTAATCTTTAGTTCAGTGGGATTTACCTATTTACCAAAATGAAATAAATTATTTTTTATGGATTCGGGTTTTCTTAAATGGGAAATGCCTTGCGAAATACATTTCTAGCTCCATCTGTGGTAACATTATGTAAAAGTGTGTGTGTATGTGTGTGTGCTTATGCGTGCCCGTATGTATATGTGTGTGTGTGTGTGTGTGTGTGTGTGTGTCTGTGTGTGAGGACATGGGAAACATATGTTGTGGATGTCACATGAGAAATGCCTACTACTGATTTAGGCTGAACTAAGATGAAGAGAAAGCATGGCCTGTGTACAGAAGGTGAGTAATAAGCTAAAATATTTCACTTGTGTTTTTATAAACTGTCCATGACACTTTAGACTTTTTTAAGAAATCTTGACATGTTTTCTTCCAAGGAGCGTGACAATTCTTCATTCGTAGATATGCAGACATGACCAGTGCTTCAGCTGTCTAAAGAAGTCAGAATGAGTATAATTGTGTCTGGGAAGTGAAGAGCTGCTGCTTGAATGGAGTCCCCTGCTGTGCTTTGCCGCAGTCTGGTCCTACCTGCCTATTAAGTATTCTAGTGAGGATACTACTGCTGCACTGACTGCCGCAGGGAAATAGGTCAAGGCTCTGCAGAACATATGCTGTCCCACCCCTCCTTTCCCATGTGTGAATTATTAACCTCTGTAGGCCTCCACAACTCCTTCTGCTATATGGCAGAGTAATATTGCTTGATGTTTTGAATCTAAGCTCTCCAGTTACATTTGAGCAGAGTCAGTAATAATGAAAATACTGGATGAGAAGGCATGTCAAGGAATTTTGGGCGATCTGTAGCTATGGGACTTGGTGGAAAAAAAATTATCCTCAAGGGCTACAACATAGCACAAATGATTTTTGTTTCTCCCTGTAGTATGCACTGTTAGTAATTTTATGAAAACTAAAATGTTGATGCAGCAAATTCACTAGAGAATGGGCTCCCCTTGTACCTGGAGGTTCCCACAAGACAGAAGTCATAATGCTATGAAACAGTACTGGCTGTCATACTGTAATGAACTTGCCAGGCATGTAATTTAGGGCACTGACTGAAGAGTAAATATGCTAACTTTATTTTTCACCTCACAGATTGTCATTTTTCTAGTTCTATTTATGTATTTCTATGTATTAGGCACTAAAGTTATAATTATTTTAATGTACTATATTGCATTGTCTGGTCTCAGTTACTTCTAATGTGAATGCCTAGTATTTTTGTTTTCTGCATTGCTCACCATGTTACCAGTGTTGTGTACCTATCTGTGATGATGACCCTTTACTCCTACTCCACACAGACTCAACATGTGATAGACGCAACTCTATTAAGAACCTTGAATCCATGCTCTCTCACACACCAGTCAGTACATATGACAATGAGCGTGTTGTCAGCATGCACATTTCACCTCCTACTCCACCCAAACTCACATCACACATGGCTACATATGTGGAGGTCCTCACCAGAAACATACCTAAACACCAGAGACCTCCCAAACACAAGCACATTACACATAATACTTCCTCTGCAGAATGCAATACACATAATAGCTCACTCACCAGTGTCTCACCTGTTAAGCCCTTAAGGCAAAACACAAAACCAGATATATTAGTCATAGGTGAATCCATAGTGAGACACACAAATATCCCTCTTATCAGACTGGATAAAGAACAGGTCAAGGTCAGCTGTCTGTCAGGTGCCCGGACCACACATGCACTCAAGTCTCCCAACAGCAGGTACTGTTATGACTCTATCATAGTCCATGTTGGTGTGAACAACATGAGCTGTATCTCTCTGGACTATATGAAGAGAGACATGATTGAGCTCTTGGACTATGTGTTTCAGGCAGGTATGTCCCTAGCCGTAAGCAGCATTTTACTTACATCTAGGATGATGCCTCAATTCAAACCAAAATGACTGACTGCAATAATTGGCTTAGTTTCTGGTGTCATTCTAAGGGGATCCAGTATCTCTCAGCCTGGGATGACACGATCGACAAATCTCTATGCTTTGCCAGAGATGGTCTTCATCTGTCACCCTTGGGATTTCAGCTACTAGCTAAGGCTCTTGCTACCCCATAGTGCCTTTTTAGGCAGTGTCTCAAGGGCAAAATTCCCAACTTAAAAACTCCACCTAAAAACAACCACAAAGTTATGCTGCTAAACACTACGAGTCTTAACACGAAAATGCACTCACTGGAAGCAGTCCTCACCTTGGAAGATGCAGACATTTGTGCAGTCATGGAGACCTGATTCAAGGCTGTGGAGAGCACCCCAGCCATACTGGGTTACACCTCCTTCCACACGTTCAAACCACAAACTGAAGACATGCAGACTAAAGGAGGTGGTGTATCAATATTCATTAAAGATAAAATACACCTCCAGATTCGGTAAACAGTATGAATCCTTGGAGATACTTCAGGTGCAATTAACTGTTGGTAGGACACCTATTCAAGTCATTGCCAGCTACAGACACCCCCTTCATGAATCAGGATATCCACTCTGCCTATTTGGATCTACTTGAGTCTATCAAGATGCACCTGTACACCATGGTTTTCGGTAACTTTAATTACTCATGCTCAAACTCACTTGCCCAAAAGTTCCTCGACTTTTTTAACTCCAATGCCCTGGACCAGCTGGTTGTCACCTCCACAAGACATGCCAAAATCCTGGATCTGGTGCTTACCAATATGGGGACCACTGTAACACCACCGCTGTGAGGTCTTTCCTGGTGAGACTTGACCACAAATCAGTCTCATTCGAAGTAACTATTACACCTGACCCCCCCAGCAGAAACTAAACTAAAAAACTTCTACAATGCTCTTACAGGATGGTATAAATAGCTTTACTGCACCTCCCCCTAAGATGAAACTGGAAACTATGTCAAGTTCTACACCAATGCTTTATACAAACATCTGTATAACTGCATTGACTCAGCTGTACCTGATAGGACCAAAACAAGCTCCTCAAGGAACAGCAAACCTGCCTGGTGGACAACTGCCATTAACAGGCTTTACAATAACAGGAAGAAATTGCTGTCTAAGAGTAATAGGGAAGTGAGCCCTAAATGGGAAACACTCCCTTCTCAGATTAAACAAGCAAATGAGACTTCTTTAAACTTTGTTGTCTGATGAAGCACTTTAGAGTGCGAAAGCGCTTACCTGTATTAAAACTTCTTTGTTTTAAAGAACCTTTGAAGTGTTGCCTGCTGTGTATCTGCACAGTTTTTTCACTTGTTTGTTTTCTATAATTGATAAACTGAAAACATTTTAGTTATGCATCAGCAGGGATGAGATTTACACTACAGGACACAAAGATGCTACACAAAAATAGGACTGGGATCTATCAGAGCTCCAGATGTCTGTATTTTTTAACTCCTGTGATTATGGTGTTATTTGCTATATCTGTTACAGACCAAATAAATGGTGTGTTGATGTATTTTAGCTTCTGTGATATGATGTATAGCATGAGTTTGGTTTTGGATCAATTTATTAGTGTTTTGATCAGATTTAGAGATGGCAGATATTGAAACCAGTTTCCTCTTTTGTGTTCTATCATGCTGGTTTTGTTTACAATAAAATAGAAATTAGATATAAGCATGTGTAAGAGGATTGCAGTCACTTGCTCAGATCAGCAGCTCACTTATCAGAGCTGATTGAGGAAAACAGCTTGAATTGTTAATTGCTTGTGTCACAGCTGAATGGTCCGTATACAGGAGGGATTGTAATGCTGGTATGATATCGTGTGCTACCCTTTTGGAAGTTCAAGACTTATTACTGCAAAAGTCCTAAAACAAGTAACATTTAAATGTGATTTGGGAATAAAAAAATAGTGAAAGTCAAAGACTCGCAGTTACACGTTGAACCCCCCAACACTAAATCCAACATCTCTTTACACTGGAAAGGGGGAATTCTCTGACGTGTACCATTTTTGAACTTAGCATTCATTTCCTCCACTTGCATTTATATTTTTTGTGTATGAGAAACACATTCATCCTCCTTTAACTTCCAACAGGAACCTATTACTGTGTAGTGTGTGGTCTGATCTTGCAACTTCTGGGGGGGGGGGGGTGAGACAGGTTTTACATTGCCTTCTACTGGGCACACTTTCTCTGAGGTTCAAGTGACCTGGAGTTTTACTGTTTATTTTTCATTATTTGAGTTTCAAACCTTTTGGCTTGATGTTTTGCTGTTCAATGTTTTTGTACATTGGTATTTTGAAGTACATCCATATCCATCCATCCATCCACAACCCCTTTTTCACATTTTTACACATGGGGTGGGGGTGTCACTTTAACAGCAATAATCATCTAGCGGGTAAATAGTCCTGGTGTGGCTGTTCTTCTGCACCCCACACTTGCATGCACACTCACACCTATGGCCAGTATCCAGTCCACCTACTGCATGTTTTTGGAATGTGGGAGGAAACCAGAGAACCTGGGAAAAATCCACATGAATACAGGGAGGCATGGAGACTCCACACAGAAAGCATCACAGCCAAAAATCGAACTGGAGAACCTCTTGCTCTGAGGCAACAATGCTATCCGCTGAGCCACTGTGTTGCCTATATATGTGCCTAAAACCTTTTTCCGTGAAGTTAGTTAAATTTTGACATCATTATCTAAACAGGTCAGGTAGATTTTTTCATATTTAAGTAAGCAATAATGCCCAGCAGGGTGTGTGTTAATATGTAATTAATGCCTGCTTAGGCAGCGTTGGGCCTCTGCACCCCTGGAAAGGCATTAATTACAAATTAACACACACCCTGGAGGTCATTATTGTGCTTAGAGAATGGGCTGTCTGTAAAATTGTTGTGTTTTACTTGCTTATTTTTTTAAGTACTATATTATTTTTATATATATTTTTGGTATAAAATAGTTCCTCCACCTAATGTTTCAAACTTTCTGTAGTATATGTTAATGGTGTTGGAGGAAACATTTAATAACAAAAATATATAAAAAAAATAGTACTTAAAAAAATAAGTAAGTAAAGCACAACAATCTTACAGACAGCCCATTTTCTCTCTATCTCTCTCTCTCTCTCATACAAAGTCACTTCTGCTTTCATAAACGCATTCACTCACACAAGGTCGCTCTCTCTCTTCCCCCCTCTCTCTGTCATACACACCATCACTTCTGCTTTCATACCTGCATTCATTCACACAAGATTATTCTCTCTCTCTCCCGATCTCTCTCTCACACACACAGTCTTCTCTGCTTTCATGCATGCATTCACTGACAACACACAGACAGAAACATAAACACACACACATACACACATACACTTCTTTCTGTTTATTTTTTTACACTCGCTAAATGGCAAAAGCACTGCTTAGGAAGTGTAAAGTAATGGCGGTCGTTAGTTTTTAGCAGTCCGAGCTCCACAGCAGCTTAATATGCTGCCATGCAGCAGTGGACTAGTGTTTCTTTGGGCATTGCTTGTAAATTAATACCCTGTTAAGAGAACATATGTTCTCCAGTCAGGGTGCTGATGTACAATTTGCCCATTCTCTAATTAGCTGCATTTATTTCTTGTATGTGTAACAGACTTACAGGGGCTACCAGCCTTCCCCTTAGTCTTCCTAACTATTTAGTATTTATCTCCTGTTGGTGTAGTACTACTATCCTATAATGGCCACCAACAGCATTGATGTCCTATACCACTCCCTGCCAAACCTTGTCCTGGAAAGCCTTACTCAGTTTTATCTTTTCAAAGATATGCATGCCAAGCATGTGTGTAGGGCTTGCAGTAACACCTCTACCTGCTGGGTAGTGAACTTTTCCAGTTACTGCCATTGGCTAATACCCATGCCAATATGTGTAATTCTATGGCTTATACATGGGAGATAGATAGAGAGAGAGAGAGAGAGAGAGAGAGAGAGAGAGAGACAGAGAGAGAGAGAGAGAGAGAGTGTGTGTGTGTGTGTGTGTGTGTGTGTGTGTGTGTGTGTGTGTGTGTGTGTGTGTGTGTGTGTGTGTGTGTGTGTATGTGTTTGTGCATGTCTATGAATGTCTTTGACTGACCCTTATGTCTCAGCGTTTCCCCCTGCCTCCATTTGGTGAAACATATTTCTCTTATCTGTTATTGTGCTTTGGCAATTTTTAACCTGTCCAGTACTCACAGCAACAATGGACATATCACCACTGCCCACCATCTTACAGTAAGGTTCTGATAGCCAATTGTGAGAAACATATCCTGTGCCATTCATCTCCCTTTCTGTATATGACCATGCTGTGACCTGTTGTGACCTACATACAGGAGACATTTTTCCCCTGTAGCATTTCTTGCAATCTGTGTGCATAGGCTAGGGAGTAGCCCCCTAGATGGCTAGTAGCCTGGCATACGTTTGTGTTATATTCTCTGTCAAGGTGACCCCTACACACCTGGAAACTAACCTGTCATTCTCATGAGTTCTATTTTCTGTCAGGGTGGGACCCTTTCCAGCTGGACAGTAACCTGTCATATCATTGTTCTATGTTCTCTGTCAGACTGACACTGTTACTACCTGTCATATCATGTACTATGAGGTACAGGACATTTGGACCCCACCAATTTACCCCCGACCAGTTTAACCCCGGACGGTTGGACCCAAATAAAAGAAATAATGTAAGTGAAGCTGAAGCACATCAAAGCATAAATAGAAAAGAAAGACTGTAAACATTCTTAAAATTGGTTTAGACAGTCTTTTTCTTTTCTATCAATGTGCTTCGACTAGACTTACTTTACAAAAAATGCGATTAGTTAGTTGAATTATATATAAAAAAACAATAACTGCAAAAACAAGAAGGAAATAAGCAGTAGCAATAACATCTGGAGGTTTGCAGCACTAACTAGGCCGGAGTTACCGTATAACGGTAAAATTAACACTGTATAAAAATAAATAAAATTAACAATAAAAAAACAATTAAGGCATTAAAAAATAAAGTATCTCTACAAATATAACCTAAAATAAAAATGTAAAAACACATATATGTAATAAATCAATGAACAAAAACTCCGGACTAGATAATGCTGCGAACATCTGGATTAGTTAGCAAACTGTTGTAAAACAGAAATATTCTATAAATTCTTGTAGCTGTGACTGATTTACTGACCAGAAAATGAATTATAAACAAAACAATACTACACATGTATGTACGTACTTGAAGGAGAATTAGAAATTTTTCTCCAACACCACACATTTAAATAATAATTGCATAAATCAGTACTACAACTCTGTCCATAGCTATTCCTTTTTTGATGAAAATATCGGTCTTTCAACAAAAACAATTGTGAGGTACAAGATCCATAATTACACATACACTGCCAATCATTTTTCTATTAAAATCACATATATATATATATATATATATATAGAGAGAGAGAGAGAGAGATGTGTGTGTGTGTGTGTGTGTGTGTGTGTGTGTGTATGTGTGTATGTGTGTGCGCGCAAAATCTTTCTTAAAATATCCAACCCATCATCATATTGATTTCATTTAATTTTAAACAATTTATTTATAATACATAATAGATTGATTAAAATATCAACATAATATAAAATAAAAAAGTTTAATTTATTATAAAAATATGTTATAAAGTATGTTATAAAGTAGCACTAGTCATAATATGTTAAAACATAACACTAGTTATTATATGTTAAAAGTTTATGTGTTATATTTATACTAACCAATGTAATAAGTAAATTAAATAAAAATATTAAAGTAAAAAATATATATATTTACAATGAAAAATGAACAGTGTTATTACTGAATAATTCATTAAATAATAACATAATGATAAAGTACTTAGTAGAATATATTTGGGGTCAAACAATCCGGGGTCGAGCTGCCCACTAAAAAAATCACATATACAATACATATAAATTTATACATGAAATTGTATAGAAATGCATTGGTGTCGAACCGTCCCGGGGGGGAGAATAGTCCTGCTTCCATGGCTACAGCCGATTGAGTGATGCAGCTGTGTAAAGAGTCCAGCACCTTGGTGATATACTGGCTGGGGATCTCAAGCTTGTGTGGTATTCTTCTTACCTGAAAGGTCATATCCTGGTGTAAGCATACCTCTTAACTGTATAGGTTTTTCCAGATTGTCCAGATGTTTATCTATGTTTTGTCCATGTGTCATAAACATGTGTTTTATTGGCAAGTTGGTGGCATATACTGAGAATCTGGAAAATAATGACAGAGCATTTGTGTTTCAGACCTCATAACCTTCAGCCAATTCATGCTAATGCAAAACCTGTTATACTACCAACTTACTAGGTTTGTAAGGACAATATTTAAACACAAGCCTATCATTGGGCCTCTGTCCCATTTTCATTTATGACCTTGTCCAGATGTCTTGCCGTAAGAGGTTGAGAGGTATGGGTGTAGGTACAGGGTGCATTCTGCTGGCAGTGATGTCCATTATATGTGTGGCGTATTCCACATAGCACTGTGATTTCCAGGTATATCAGTGGCAGAGCAGTACAGAGTACTGTGGTGAATCACTGACAGACATCTGTGTATAGGTTCACAGGTTGATATGAGGTTAGTAGGCTATTGGCCCTGATGCCCTTATAACCCTTATAAACATGAGCGTAGCCCATGTTAAGACATATCACCACACAGAGACCCTGTTCAGCAGGGACACAGGTGGGATCACAGGACTGTATGTTCTGTTTCGTTCAGCAGGGACACAGGTGGGATCACAGGACTGTATGTTTTGTTTCCCATGCACTTATAGAGGGGGCACTTCAATAGGGTTATTGAGGCACTTGGCTTGGTGTGGACGGGGAGTGTATTCCACAGATGGGAGAGTGCGTGGAACACATATCTGTCACACCAACAAGCCCTATTGATATCATGGACCAGGTTGATGCTGAGCCTACAGGTAGATCAAGTGGCCCTTGACTTCCAGATGTGTAACACTTCCATCAAGGCAGGGTCTGGATTGCTTTGTATGCCAGACAGGGGTCACCTCCGTGGAGTCTGTATGGAACTGAGTAGAGGGACAGCACTGTTAACCTATCTGTGTAGGGTAGGTGTTTGTGGTCCTGCATTCTCCTGGTGAGGAACCTCAGTGGTCTCTCCAGCTGCTGCATGTGCTTTGTGAAGTACATGCCAAAGAGGGCATTGAACAAAATGATTGGCCTAATAAGGTTAGCATACATGATCCTTATGACCTCTTTGTCCCTGGATGGATGACTCTTACATTTGGGTTGTACCATCTGTGAAGATATGTGAAGGCTGCCAGCCTAGCTAGATAGACTTTTGTACATAATTCTGTCATTTGTAAATATTACAATAAGCGTCAATAATGTAACCACATCGCACTCTGGTGGTGGGAAGCTGATAAGTCAAACCTAGTATAATTCTTTAATCTCAAACTCGGAGCCGAGATGTCTGGATGAAGGAATCCTTGCTATTGTTTTGAGACTAGAGTTAATTGTTAGAATTTGCATGTATAATGTGGTTTCCTGACCAGGTGCAAGATCAAAGCAATGTAAATATAGAGTTTCTGTTAGCCTGGGAACCAGGGAGAAATAATATAATCTGAAATGAGTCAGTGGTACTGTGTTATCAATTTAAGGACAGAGTGAATCAGAGCATTTTGCATTTGTCTTGAGAAGATCCAACATCACCAGCACTCTGTCTATGCTCTATATGTAAGTTTATTTTAGAACTGTGTTTTCTCTTAGATATAGCTAGGAAATAGAAATATTAGATTAGTTTTTTTTCTGTACTGATGTCAGAACTTTTCTACTCTATTATTTTAAGCATTTCTCTGTGATCTCTGAACTCTTGACTAGCACTGTGTATTAAGAAGTATTGTCCTGTGTTTTTATTATTTATTAAATATTTTTAACCCTTTCAAATGTGGCTGTTTTGTGTAGAGGTAATTTAAGCTCTAGAGTGCACTGCAGTGCAGTCATTGTAGTGATACTGCCCAAGTCACTCCAATAAGCTTTGCTGTTCAGTCACACTTACCATTTAGATAATAATATTGCACAGTGATAATTGGACACCTTTTGTTAAGGGTCTTTTTAGTAGCTGATATTAGTGGTTGATGGCAGTAATTTCTACTTTATAGCCTGGCAGAGAAGGGGGCATAGCTGGAGAACCTATGCCAGCCTTCCTCAGGAGTGTCTGTGTGTTTGTATATAACTCAGATCTCAAAGTGGGTGGGTGTCAGCTACTTGGGCAGGGACACAAAGCACTGGTTGGACACAGAGGGTGCTGGAGGTTTTAGCTTGACCACTAGGCTGAGATTTGGATCCTATAGCAGTGCCAGTGGGGAGTTTTACTGGGGATCTGGAGACAAAGGAAGAAACCAGCCCTAGACTGACTGTGATCTCTGTGTACTCTTAAGGGAAATTATACATTACGGTGTGTATTTATCCAAACCTATGTGGACGCCCCTCGCTGGTGTTAGTGGTGAGGATTGAGGCTCCTTAATTGCTGGGCCAGTGCAAAGGTGTCACACCATCTATGAAGCTTTTTGTACAATGGAAGCAACATGGTGCTCAGACTTCAGGTTGCTATAAACCTGGGTGTTCAATTTCCTCACTACTGATTGGGCATGCAGGACATTGTTGTTAATGTGATACTGTGTGGGTCTGCCAGTCTCCACAAAGGGGATGCTGATGCATCTGTAGACATTCAACTTGTGGCAATGTTTCTGGCATCAGTTATTTGTTTTGGTGGGGCCCTGTTGTAGGACGTCCACATCACTTTGGGTATTGATGTCTGTTCCCATCTTGCAGTCATATACTTGGTTAGCCATAGGCCTGTGTTTATGGCCTGCACCTTAGGGAAGTATATCCCATATACCAGTGGCCCCTGGACTGATCCTGGGGTATGTCACACAGCATGGGTATACTGTTCCAATTGGCTACCCCTATTATGAATATGTGGGTTCTATCAATGAACCGGTTTGCTACCCATCTGGTAACATATGGATTGCTGCTTAGTTGACAGAGTTCATGTACTATGGACATATGTGGTATAGTGTGTAAGGCTTTGGCCAGGTCAAGGTGGCTGGGGTGCACCATCTGTCCTTCATCCATGCTTTTGTTAGCAGCCTCAGAGAAGACCTCCAGAGTCACTGAGATACCTCCCATACGAATGGCAGACTGTGTAGGGTAATGTATTTGGATTTTGCATATGTCCCTGTTAATGAGATCCATGATAATCCATTGCATGGCCTTGCAGATCAGTCTAGTTAGACTGATGTCTCTTTCATTTCCTGGATTGGTGAACATTCCACCTTGGTGTGAAGGGATGACAGTGGCTGTCTGCCACTTAGCTGTAACAAAGACAATACTCAGGGTTTGGGTGTGTAGGGTGCATAATGATGCTGCCAGCTCATGCCTGGGTTCCTGTAGGTTGCAACCTGGGCTGTCTTCAGGTCCCATGGAGGCTGTCTTCTTGACTTTGAGAGGACATTGCTGCCCTGTTCCCTAGTGATAAGGGTTGGGTGTTTAGGTACTGGGGATATCCTGCTTCCATGATGGGGGGTGAAGTTAAGACATTCCCACTGCATCTGTCAGCCAGTGGATTGGCTATATCCATGGCATTTGTGTATGTGGTGTCCTTGACCACCAGTTCTGCACAGATTTGGGAGCTTACTTTGGGAATGCAGACATATGTGAGGAAGGCCTTATGATTGTTTGTCTTAGATGGGTGCAATTTGGACTCAGATTTGCCTTTAGTGGATTTGACTGGTGCTCTTTTTTGTTTGTTCAAGCTAAGGGGCAATTACTTCCAGTTGTGTACCTGCTCCTTCTCGATCCTGTTCAGCAATGTTATCCTTGTGTTATATAGTTTTTTTATTGCAGATGTTTGTGTGCAGGTTTACTCCCCCTTGCAGATGGTAATGTTGCCCTGTCAGGTGTACCTGATTTTGTGCATCTCTATATATATGCTGACATAGTTGTTATGTGTACATTTGTAAGTTGGTGCCTGTTCCTCTAGTGGGATAGAGGGCTGTTTATACCATCCCACTGGTGGTTGTGATCAGCTTGTGGGACATCTTCCTTTTACCATGGCTAGAGGGGGGTCAGGGGTGATAGGGTATGACGTGTGACCACTTTTCTGTTGGATCTTGCCAGGGAGGATGATACCATAGGGGTGCTACAGTGGTTGATCATGTTGGTTACTGCCAAGTTAGAAATATGTATCACATCTTGTGGGGGTATCAAGTAGTAGGGTATCAAGTAGCTGTCCTAAAAATGTAGCACTGCTAAGATGGGGGAATCTCTGTGCATTCCTGTTCTGGCATGGTTGAATTTCAAATCCATGGTTGGATAATATAAGTCAGTCAGGATCAGGGTGATAGGTGGAATCCTGATGGATTTGTAGAGGGCCAGATATGTGGGGTGGGTGTCCTGAGTCAGATATGTTGGCCTGTAGCTACCTATGATTTGAATATGGGTCTTGTCAGCAGATGACTGCACACAGAGTGTCTCATGTGTGTCAGACTGTTTGACCAGCCTGGAGGTGTGTATGTCTAATATATATTTATACTCCACCTCCTTTGGCTTTGTCCCCAGTCTGTCCCTGGAAGGTTCCCTTTGGCAAGTACAGAGAGGGCTATATGTGCCTTAATATCCACAGGGGTAGGAAGAGAAAGGGGCTCCTATTAAATGATCGAAGATGCATCCTTTCAAATGCGTCTTGATCGAACTTGAAAGCATGAAAAGGCAAAATAGCGAAATTACATATAAGTGAATTCTTTCCCTGGGAAAGAAATTGCTTTTCCGCTTCTGTTACTTTGCCATTTTCATGACTGTAGTGTGATCTCAGAGTTGGAATATTTAAGTAGGGGTGTGTGTGGGGGGTACAGTCCCCACATCGGGGGGTGGGGGGTGAAGCCCTCCACTTTATGTAATGTTTTAAATGTTTTTCTTTGTTTTTTTTTTGTTTTGTGGAACAGTGATTTTTTTTTCCCTTGGAAAAAAATCGCTGTTCTAAGCATTTGAGATTGTAAGCTTTCTCTTACATGGATTCGATAAATCATCGTTCGCTTTTTTAAGCGTCTGATGATTTAACATAGACCCAAGACCAAGCATCCCCCCAGTACAAGAGTGGGAACCATACGTGTTCACTAAGACCTTTGCAATATCCTGTCCACTCTAAATCTATCAAGGAGTTCCTGATTATCAAAATTATGATGAGTAATTCTCTGTCTATATTTTTGCCTTCTTGGCTGGCAGCAGTGGGTGCAAATGGTGTTGACTCAGCCAAGACAAGCAGCTCACATCAGGAAATAGCAAAGTTAGCAGCACGAGAAAACATCTTCTCTAACTGCAAAGTAGATAGAAAGGTAGGATTCTGCCTTTTATAATGTATCTGTAAGAGCATAAATGTGTCAAAATTATGACTGTTATGTCTATGACGATCTTGGAATAAACAAATTGTTTTTGGTACTTTTAGTGCTTTTCATGTTTCCTCAGTGGTTTTTGTATTTATGGAATTGGACTTCTTAAAACTACTGGTTCAACTATTACCTTGACTGTTTGTTTTACATTTGTGCTTTTTGTGCAGCCGGGAGCAGACATGTATAAGCCGAGTACTATACCATCTATCAGCAATGCAACAGATTGGTCTGTACTTACGCTTGCTGAACTAGTTGAAGTTTCTTCGAACCCTTTACTTGGTCTGTTAGACACACAATGGCAGCAGACTGCAATACATACTAATTAAGGTAATGACTCCTTTGAACAATTTAAAATTAAACTGAAGCAGTTTGAAGAATGTTCCTGTCATTTCAAGAAACTGCAGTGGAAACATTTAAGCTTTAATGCTTATCTGAAGCATAAAGTTATCCCACGTGGGCTTAGGATGTTGCAAATGCCCATCTATCACAAAACATAGCTGGATTTACTAAGAGGTGGCAGTTTATTAATTTAAGCTGCTCATTTAGGTATATGGAACTCATGAGTGCCTTCTTTGAGCTGATAGAAACTGACTTTTGAGCTGAAGTTGAATCTTTATATATTAAGTTGATGTCTGCTATAGAGCAGAATGTTTATACTATCCTTCTGTATGAAGCTTGTAAGCGCATTTCAGCTTTTGAAAAGAGGCTAATAGAAATAAAGAAAAGGAAGCTAAGGAGGGATATGAATGATTTTAAAAGTGGTAATGTGTTTGTTTGGAAGAGTGAAGGAAAAGGTCCAGCTTTAAAACGTTTTGAACTAACTGCCAATAAACAACCTTGGCAACCTGCTTCAACTGTTGTTGCTGATCAAATGATGACAACTAATTTGACAGAACCACCTGCAATTTCACCACAATTTGTGAATAAGGACACGAGGTAATTTCCTGTTCCTCCATCATTATCTACATGGAATAACAGTACAATGTGTAATGAACCTGAACAACAATCATAATCTTGACCACAGAAAGAGAAACGACCCAACAAACAATGTCAGAAAAACACATTACAATGTCTGAGAATGAGAAGTCAGACTAGAATGTAGATATGATATTTAATTTATCTAAATATCCTTTGAGTGCAAATGAACTATCTGTTTTAAGGAAAGGTTTAACTTTTATACCTGCATGCACTGTTGATATTTCTAAAACATTGTCTGAATTTAAATATTGTATGAACACTTAACTTGATGGCACTGTTTGGTTCTACAGAAAAGCACAGTAATACTGATTGCATTCCTAAACGCTCCAACACCTTTGTACCAGTTAGCTAAAGTATAATTCAGGTTTTTGAAAGTGCTGTTGAGCATGAGATATATGAGACCTGTTATAAACAGAAACAGAATGTTTTTTATAACCTTTCATTAGAGAATACAATGCTATTAGAACACTCTTGAATAATCCAGACATTACTATTAAGGGTGCTGACAAGGGTGGGGGGATTGTGATACTTGATAGGGTGTATTATATTGAAGATATGAACAAAATGTTATCCAGCCAGGATTATGAATGTATTTCTCAATGTGAATATACTAAACTGATTACTAAAGCGCAGGCATTTTTGCATACTTTTTTGAATGAAGAGAAGATCAATAGGGAACCATTTGACTATGTCTTTACTGAATTTCCTAAGACTCCATACATATATGCTATACCAAAAATACACAAATCCCTGACGAACCCTCCATTTAGACCTATAGTCTCAGCTAATGGTTGGGTGACTGAACCAATCTCAAAGTTTTTAGAGACTCAGCTTATTTTGGGGTTTGAGAGAACAGATACTATTATTAAAGACAAAACTCAGCTTTTACAGCAGTTACAACATTGGTCACAATATCATACGGCTAATGCTTGCTACTTTCCAACCCTAGATGTTGATTCCCTTTTTACCATGATACCAAATGAAACTGGGGTTCAATCAGCGAAAGTATTTTTGTTAGATTTCACAGAATACAAGCAGGCTTACATGAAGGCATTGTGCCAACTGTTAATGCTAGTCCTCACAAATAATGTGTTTCTCTTTCAGAAGAAAATATACAAAGAGATGAAAAGTGTAGCAATGGGTACACCCATCGATAACACATATGCAAACATTGTTATGCATATTTGGGAGAGGAGATTCATCTTAGCAAATGAAAATCCATTTAATAGTAAGGCTTTATTTTATTGACTGTTCATGGATGATCTGTTTCTCATATGGAGTGGAAATATAAAAGAGTTTGATGAAATTTTTCATTTTATTTCAAACACATCCAGCTTTTTAAAGTTTAAGAAAATGTTTAGCCTTTAGACACATTGATTTCCCTGAAGTCACTACATATATGTGTGTGTGTGTGTGTGTGTGTGTGTGTGTGTGTGTGTGTGTGTGTGTGTGTGTGTGTGTGTGTATATATATATATATATATATATATATATATATGTTTGTGTCTTTCGGCTTTTCCCAGTTAGGGGTCGCCACAGTGGAAGTCCGGTCCGCTAATGACTGGCAAGTAGATTTTTACGTGCTGACTTGCCGGGCCTAATGCACAACCTTTGAAGGAACGCCCATTCACGCATATATATATATATATATATATATATATATATATATATATATATATATATATCTGTGAAACGGAACTCCTGTTTACATAGAAGTAGCATGCACCCTCAGTTTATATTTGATAACATAGTCAGGAATCAGATGATGCGAGCAGCTGGATTAAACACATCTAACTACCTGATGAATAATCAACTAAGGGAAATGACTAATGATTTTATAATGAATGGACATGACATCCATGTAGTAAATAACATTTCCAATGAAGTCAGGCAGTAACGTTCCACTACTGCCAGATCCACTGTCTCTGTTGAGCCAATTACTGATAGAAATATTCTGTTGGTTTCTTAACCAAAGAGGACAGTGTGACACATGCTAACTTATAATAAAAATACCAGCACTGTTAGACTAATTGTAACTAAATACTGGCATATTTTGCAGGATGTATTCGAGTTAAGAACAGTGATTTCAGATAGACCACAATTTGGGCATTAGAGAAATGTTAATCTGAAACAGTTACTTTTGTTATAAAGATCAGCTACGCATTCCTGCCCTGGTTACAACCACTAAGAAAGGTACTTTAAATGTGGAAACTGTGTGTGTTTTAAGTATATCTATACTGATAGGGGGTCTATATTAGAACACTGAAGTTTCAAAATTTCGAATGTTCTAATATCGAACGCTATTCAGTGAAAGCTAAAAACATCGAACATACAGAACAGTGAATTTTTTCCTAGGGAAAAAAAATTGCTGTTCCAAAACACATACACACAACACAAGCACACCAAACAAATAGCAATCCACACACATACACCTACAATCTTACGCCTAACCCTACACTAAACTATACACACACCACTAACTATCCACTTACCTTAACCCAAACCCTAACCCTAAGGTCCATCACTATCGAACACTCACCTCATCCACTCCCTAACTCTAACTCACCTACCCCGCCATAACCCTCACGTCCACACAATCGCACACATACCTAACCTGCGTCCTAACCCTAACTCACCTAACCTGCCCTAACCCTCATGTCCACACAATTGCACACTTACCTGAACCCGACCCGTAACTTTCCACCACAGCACTGAAAATACTGAAGCAACAGAAATAGACAACCAAATTCTTTCCCTAGGAAAAAAATGTGGTTCCATTGCTTCGATATTTTCAGCTTTCGCTGAATAGGGTTCAATATTAGAACATTCTAAGTTTTGAAACGTCGATGTTCTAATATAGACCCACTGATAGAGTGTTTGTTCATCCAGTGAATGGTCAAGAATTTAAGAGCAACAGGGAATTGTAATACTAGGAAGTTAGCATGTCTGGCTTTGTTTGTACACTGTGATGCTTACTCTGTAGGTAAGACTAATGAAAAATTGAAACAACATATTACTAATCATATCTCTGAAATTAAGAGACAGGTATTATCTAAAGTGCTGTATAAACACAAAGCTGATAGAGGGCCACCAGAGCATGATTTTAAATTTTGTATTTTGCATGTTGTTTATGAATCTTTGCATGGTGGTAACATTTCTCATTATACTGAATTAGATGAATTTTATTGGATTTTATGCATGAAAGTGCACATCTCCAGGTCTGAATGGGCACATATCTTTGAAACCACTTCTTAATGACAAACATATGAAAGTATGAAATGATTATATGAATATAAATTCAACCTTTTGATTTTAGTATGTTTTATTTATTTGCATATTTAAATATTAAATGTTGAATTTTATGGAACTCTATTTCATTTATTTTTAAATGTGCCATATGGCTAGCATTTATACATCATGTGATCATCTTGCATTGTATTTGAATGTGTCACATGACAAGCATATTTCATGAGACTATTCCACTTTGTATTGAAATAGTGGTTGCACTTGTTCTATTTAGATTTGCATGAAGAAGCCGCTCTGTGTGGTGAAAGTTTTTAACTTGCAATCTTGGAATAAACAGAGTGTTTTTTGTACTTTTGGTGCTTTGCATGTTTACTTAGTGTTTTTTTGTTTTTATGGACTTATTAGCATAAGTCATTTTACATAAGTTTTCATTACCATCTCATTTTAGGTTCCCAGGTAAGTATCTGGCTAGCTGCCCTTGTGGGGCATTTTAAGCCTAGCCAGTTTCCTTTTTGTGCTCAAAATAACCTATTCCATTTGGTTATAAATTGGCCTTATCCATCCTATGATTGATAATTATTATCACCCCTAATTAGAATAACTGGGATTATACCATAGATATTTTGAGGAGACCTATGCATGGCATAAATCATTTAGGAGCTGTATCTGTTCATTAATAATACAGGGAACAGTCCTGGGTTAATTTTCTGTTTTCCATCCACAGATCTAAGTTGCACTTGAAAATGGACAGGGATTCATTTTGTTTTATTTGGATGGGGAGCCTGTACCTCTGTTATCCTGTCATCCAGAGGGTATCCTCTGTTGATGCTGCATAAGAGGTTTAGATCCCTAGACCCAGTATTTCTGATGCCATTTGATGTGCTGATATGTAGTAAATCTATCAGTAATGGGTGGGAAGGTACCTTGGAGCAGATTCCAAAAGCTATTTGTGGACAGTGCAGCAAGACAAAGGAAGACTTCAGCACACAAGCTGCAGATTTGATTTCAGAAAAAACACTGAAATCACTCTGAGTACTTTGCTATTCAGCACAGGATAATTACAGATTCTGTGTATACCTGTCTGATTCCAAAACACATTGTGCATGCCCAATGCAACTTAATTGTGACAAGTTGCAATGCCCACTCTGTTTCTGAAATTCTTGGCATGTGCTATACTACTCAAAGGGAACATAAGCTATACCTATAGATTCTACAATATTCCATAAAAATAACAAAAAGCAATAAATGAAAAATGTAACCTGCAGTTAATAAACTGCAAAAAGCTGCAGTGATACAAGCCATAAATGAGGATGTAGCTGTGAGACCTAGAAGGCAGCCAACTAGAGTCAGAACAAGGCTGCAACTAAACCAGTTGTCAGACTAATAAATAATTGACAGATAATATACACAGAAAAAGTTTCTAGCTGTATAAATGGAATGTGCAGTCAACACAACAGAATAATTAATCCACCAAATAAAATGACCAACGTTCCAACCATAAGCAGAAAGCAGACATTAATTCCAATCATTGATTCAAAAACAGCTTTTATTCTCTTCTGAAGAGGTGGTGTGATACAACTATGAAAGTGCTAACCTTCTTGAATTTTATACTGTTTGGAAGCTTGGGTATACCTGCATCTGAGACATTTCAGAGACACATGGGGATTACTGTGGGAGTGTCACAGACAGCTTCCAGTTGCATCCTGACAAAATTCCTGGCAGCAATGTGTAGCACTGTGGATGACTACATCCACTTTACATTCACCCCCATGTAGTAGAAAATTGTAATGCACCAGTTTTACTGCATTGCAAACTTTCCTCATGTACTTGATGCAATAGATTGTACACACATACCTATCAGGACACCAGTATATACGGAACTAGACCAAATTATATAAACAGAAAGGGCTAGCCATCAAGGGAACCCATGGGATATCTTGCAGGGGGCTGCAAACCCAGAGCCCCACCCACACAACCCCACCCCCTCCACCCACGCAGCCATTGCATGGTCCCATTACTTGGCTATTTCTCCCCAGTTGCCATAAACACTGTTCACAATTCTCAGAGTGCATACTGTTTTATGCTTTACTTCTACAATGATTACAGATATCTGGATTTAATTATGAATCCGTGATAAGTTTTTTTTTACATACCCCATATACATTGCAACTAACTCAAGCAAATTTTCAGCTGGCAGCCCTTTTGAATTCTGATCAAGAAGGCTTGGCTATTTAGTTCTCTACACTGGAATAATTTCTCATTCATTGCTAATAATCATTTTATTTACTTGGGTACTAACAGAGTTTTCCTTTTTACCTACCATAAAGACAAGGTATTTGTTTTACCTCAAAATACTTCCCCTTGTTTTATTTATTTATAAGTGACTTAGAAACAACTATTGGGGAATAGTGTTCATTAGCTCAGTATTTCTCATATAGGACACTAAACTGAGTCCCATGGGCCTGTTCAGATTATACAGATTTAAACAAATTAGTTTATAACACTAGTGTGCTTTGGCTTCCAAGATTAGCTCTCAGTACCACAACTTGCTGTTTAAATAAAAGCTGGCATTCTGTGCTCTGAATGCACGACACATTATATATGTATTTAACTTAAACTGTGTGCAGTCACTAAATTATGTATATCTTTTAATTAATGCTTAATCAAGCATTTCTTCATAATCACAACACTGACACAGTTGCAAATCATCACTTCATCTTTTTATAGATAATTCCAATAGCCCTAACACATGCACATTATTAATTCTTTTTTCAAGATTAGTTTTACTGAGTGGGCAAGGGAAATTCTGGGTGTTTTCTGCTTTTGTGTGGTTGACCCTTAGTTATATGAAACTGGGTCTGCATTATCAGTCATGTGAACAACTTTATTATATGATTAACTAAAAGCTTTAGACCTTTTTTCTTGACACAGCCATTACAGTATATTTCCTGTTACTGTGATAAACAAGAGTAGCCATGCATAAGAAGTGTACGTATTTATACATATGTTTATAATATAAACAGATTGTATTAATTATAAGAAATAATTTAATTATAATTGAATTGTATCCCTTCTATAATACAGCACCACTTGTTAGACTGTTTTAAATTTATAGTTTTGAATGTTTTTCCAGCAAGCAATGAAACAAAACATATGAACTAATAATGACAAACTGCCCAATTCAGAACATTTCAACCAAAAAGGCCACTTAAACTTTTGTCATTGCAATCCACCAGTGTCAGTCAGTATGCACGATCTCTGCAGAAGTAAAAGTCATATGAATAATTCCACATTATAGATATCTGAAACTAATGAAGAGGTTGTTGCTAGAAAACAACTTTATATTTCAGCATTTCATCAACAAATTCAGTGCCTGCCACCCTTGAAGAATAAATTGCGTATGTTACATTACAAAAAATGGTATGCTGGTATATTGGAATGGGTGGTAAGCTGAAAAACAAGTTCATAGTTATTAGGCATCTCATCCAAAGGAGGACATAGCCGGGACTGCAGCACTCCACCCCCTTAAAATACAAATCTACATGCTGTGAGAGTAGAACCTATAGCCCTCTGCATCAAGATGCAAGTATGCTACCTGTTGTGCTACTAACGCTGCTTTAAAATTCTATACCACAATAGTGATACCATTTGCTAAACAAAACAGTTGCACATTTTAAGCAGACTTAGCATGAGCAGCAGTAAACTTCTCTTCCCTTGAAGCTCACAATTCCTTGAAAATGCACTTGAAAATAAATTCACCTGCTAACTCTTAACTAGGGCATTTCACTCTCTCACACACCTCAACCTCTTAGTGCAAGAAATCTGGACAAAGTCCTACATAAATAGGGACAGATTCAAAATATAGCTCTCATGAACTTTAACTTAACTCTATCCCATCTAGTATAATTATTCTATTTCCTGGTGAACTTTCTCCATACATCTACTTCTTTATGATCATACATGACAGTGTTCTACACATGCTTCCTATAATGTTTCTCTGTATCCCTCCTTTCATAAATGTACCTGTATATTCCCTTATAGCTCCTTTTCTTTCTTTGCTAACTCAATAATGTTTAGTTAGGTTAATGCCTGCCTTACAGGTTCAGCATCTGTGATTTTAGGACTCCCTGTGTTATGAGGTGGTATGCTTAACTTGCTGAGTGCGCTTTGTGGTTTCAGTTACTGTTCATAAATGTTTTGTCATCTCAGCAATCTCCTAGCAAACAAGCTATTTTCAATATAACTTTGTCTTAGAAAGCAAAAAAACCTGCACAACTTTAAGAGAATTTCAAAGAAGCACCGAAGAGAGCAAAGTATTCATGTTTCATGAGGGTCTGCAGCTGGTGTCTACTGCTCTAGTGACTGGTGACATTAAAAAAAAAAGATATGTGGGGAACGTGTTTTAATTTATTTTATGAGCTACTAGAATCTTTCATAAAAGCTGCAGCATTCAGTAAATAAAAGGCATAAAATGAAAATGTAGCAAATAAAATGTCAAACTAGCAGATTATGATTACAGTAAGGCAACAGAAAGCGAAACAAGAAAATTCAGAATTTCAGATCAAGGCTAGACATTATAGTTCTTGTAGCAGGACTGACATATACATTGCAAAGCGTATTTAAAAAGAATAACTCATTTGAGATAATCTTACTTTTGTGAAGTCCAGTAACCATAACATAGTGTAATGCAGTGTTATTAAATACACAACATAAAATAAACCTAAAGTAGTAGACTGCATAATAAAACATGCTGCATCTAAGGTTTTAATTGATAAATTAATTAGAATTCAAATCCACCGCTGATTTAGTTATATGCTTTTTTATCACTGCATTTGTTTCTGAAACATTTTTTTTAACAACACAATGATGCATTCCATATCACTATTTTGATCTAGGGTCTGCAAATTTGCATAGTTTATCCCGATCAGCTGCTTGCACACTCCAAGCTACACCAGGCGTTGATATCTACTAGTACTACTACTAGTGGATTAACTGAAAGCTGCTACAGCAAGGGGATTAAATGTATTACTCTTTCCTTATAAAAAGTTATTTTGATGGATTAATATGATTCAATTCTATTTACCATGGATATCAGTTAAAACATTTTTCTAACACTGAATGTGTGGCAGACTCTTTTGATGTAGAACTTTGAGGAACAAGAACTTTTTAAGACCCAACATGAGGAACATTCCTCCCGATGGGGTACACTTGAGAGGTATAGTTCAACATGAGGCAGTCATGTGCATTGTGCAACGAGGCTGAGTGGCGAAATAGCAACTTTACATGGAAAGTAAGCACACAATGAGTTAAGTTCAACTTTACATTTAGCCATTGGGGCAACATCAGAAATGGAAGTAATGTGGTATTTCATCTCTTGCTAGAAGAAAAAAAAATCCATGTTTTGTATGTGAAGTTGCTGATGAGGCTGGTAAAACAGCAAGCAGGATAAGTAATTTGTTTGGGACTGGTGTGAGAAGTTGTATCATTGTTTTGTTTTGTGAAATTTGTGGTACTACACATTCATACTCAAAGGCTTGCTAAATTGAAGATTTCTACCCACGATATGGGAAGAGAGAGTAGCAAACCAGGCAAGCTATCTGGTTACAGAGCATTGCAAAATATTGTTTTGGTGGAAGAATGTTTACCTAGGTGTATATTTCAGCTGTTACAGACTTCATGTTGATGACAGAGAGGAACACAGTATCCCGGTTGCAACTCTGCCTGCTGCTTAAACGCTGCTATGGCAGTAGTACTTTGACAACTGCATCATGTCGTTGCCCTAATTGTGTATATCTTACCAGAGATGCAAAAGAAAGAGAGAGACAGAGAGAGAGAGAGAGAGTGTGTGTGTGTGTGTGTGTGTGTGTGTGTGTGTGTGTGTGTGTGTGTGTGTGTGTGTGTGTGTGTGTGTGTGTGTGTGTGTGTGAGAGTGCATGTGTACGTGTGTATGTGTGTGTGTGTTGCACATGTGTGTGTGTGCGTGTGTACGTGTACATGTGTGTGTATGTGTGCGTGTGTGCGTGTGTGTGTGTGTGTGTGTGTGTGTGTGTGTGTGTGTGTGTGTGTGTACATATGTGTGTGTTGTATATGTGTGTGTGTCTGGGTGTGTGCACACACACGTATGTCATGGATGGAGACTTGTGCCAGTGCCACTATGCTGGAGGTTATACATACATGAATTATAGCTGTCAGAATTGTTAATAATTTGTTATACCAGTAAAATACATGTAATGACTACTTTTCTTATTCATTCTTAACTGTGCTTGAACTAATACATGTTATGCCATCTTGCATACTTCAGTCACTGTTGATTTCAGCAGTTTGTGAAAAAGCCCAACTATATGCACAAGAAAAAAATACAGATCAGACTACATGGGGAACTCCTATATTCTGCTGCCATTAACCCTGAATAAACACATTTTTCATACATATGTTAATGCTGACAAAGTTACACCATCAGTGCTGGAAAAACATTAAAGCTTCACTTATCAAGGAAGACAGTATGACAGTTTTTAATAATTATACTGTCATACCATCTTTTTTTTAATTAGAAACCACAACTTCATGGATATGTCATCCATAAACCAGTATCTACGTTAATCTAAATACAATAGATAGATCAGCACTAACAGTCCAGCACTCACAGAATCATGATATAATCAATGACACTTCATTTCATTTTACAGATGGACAGTATCCCAGTTTTAATTGGCCTATACAGCAATATTGTCTTTCTCAACAGTAACAGCTTCACAGCAGGTCATCTGCATTCTTGACCATGAGTTATGCAATACCAAGTGTTCTCCACTATCACCTTCATTTTAGAATTGCTGCTTATTTTACCAAAGTTAAGTGTAAGACTAAGTGCACTGGGGAGATCCCGGCTGTGTTCTACAATGATGTCTTCTTACAAATGAAACCTTTTCAGAAGCTGTGCCATTATTGCTGTCTCATTCTGAGAGCTAAGCAAATTTATTGGGAAGGACCAATAGTCTGCATTAAGTCTTTGAATAATTAATCAAAAACAAAACTAAATATATGTAAATTTTGACAGAAAACTAACAGATCATGCTTGGTTTTGTTTACATCTTTAAGACTCGGCATCGCTATTGCTTACAGGTTTCCTTCTGATACTGCAAATATTCTTTTTCAGCAGTAAATATTTTATTTCACTAAGTACTTAAAATATCTCAATTTATTCACTTTGTTTTTTCTTCATTGCATTTTTCTTGCTGAGAAAATCAATGAAGCAAAACCAAATTAAAGAAATAAATAAAATATTCACTGCTAAAAATGAACACTGGTGATATCGAAAAGGAACCCATAAAACAAACTTTAAACTTAAGACAATGGATCATGCCAATACATAATAAACTTTTTTTTTTTCACTTTTAGTAGAGTTTCTGTTACACATGTACCAAAGGACAGACTTGGAACTGTTCCTACAGTAATCAGTTCCTATTTGCAGAACTAAGCATTTAATCTGAAGTTAGAACTACAGGAACCAAGAGGTCAGGACTTCAATCTGATTGGTAATCAAGAGGGAAAATGAGTTTTTATATGAAGCAGACACATTTTCTGTCAAATCCCTATGCTACCCCACCTGTCTTTTTAAAACAATAATCTGAGATGCTTTTCTGATTTTCTTTGTATTCTTAAATAGTGGATTAATTTGCAGGCATTATTAGCAGTTATTTCTCAAAGTGACTATTAAAACAGTGTTTATAGTTTATACAAAAAATGTTTCCTTGTCACTAACATTATCAATCAATGATTTAGCACGTTAATAATTCCCCACTTACTTTCCTGTGATGTCCTGTCTCATGAAATCATTCCTATTTCTTTCAGTATACCTCAGCTGTAGGTCTTTTGTTTTTACTCAGAAATGTTTTTATTTTGATTATTAGTCAACAATAATAAATACTTTTACAATGTAGAATCATAATAACTATGAAGTTAAACTATGTACATACTTACATATAGCCTGACATGAATAAATGAATGATAGCAAATTAAACAAAATAAAGATATTTAACTTAAGAATGATTTTTTTAAGAAGAGATTAGATCCATTTGTAGAGTATCAACCAATGACAAAACTTTTCTCCAAGGATTATTAGTTAATGGCATTGGAAACAATCTTAATTCTTTGGTTTTAACTTCCATCAACACCGTCTTCTTTAATAAGCATAGAAATTCTTCTCTTCCAGGTACTGTGGTAGACTTCCACCTCTTTGTTATGCATTTCCTAGCTATAGCTAATATTGTCCATAAAACATAAAAATTAGTTATTTTTTGATAAACCTCTTCAGGTATATTCAATAAAATTAAAGCTTTGGTCAAGACAAAATTATCTGTGTAAATAACCTGTAAGAAGTTATTAATATTTTCCCAAAAGGGTTTAATTTTTTTACATTCATAAAAATATGAGACCAGTCAGCTTTAACAATCTGTTGACATCTCCAGCATACTCCATTACAAGAAGAATTGAATTTTGAAATGTTATCAGGAGTCAAGAAGGATCTGTGTAGGAATTCCAGGTAAATATTCTCCAATAGTGAGAACTGGAGGGTAATTTTACTGAAAGTAGTATATTTGACTTATTTTCTGGGGTTAATTGAATCGAATATCCTCTAGTAATAAATTGCCAATATGTTGTTTTAGATGCTGTTTTATAGTTTATTAGGTTGTATAAGTAAGAAGTTCCATTCTTCATATTTTCATTATTATAAATAATTTCAAACAATCTACTTATAAACTTAGGTAAAGATGAGTATGACAAATTATTTAATACTCTACATAGATCCTTGGAGAATGTCAATATATTCTGAAGCATTAACCATTCATTAGAGTTTAATTCATAAGTTGACATCATATATTGTATATCCAGAACTTTTTGATTTTTTTATACAGTGGAGCCAACAAATTAGTTTTTTCTGCTCCCAGTGCATAAATACTTCTTTATGAATTCTATCTGGAAAACTTTTTGTAATTCTGAAGGGGATTAATGTTGGAAACCAGATCTTAAATTCCATGTTCATATTTATAAACTTTCTAAAATGATCATATAAATGATTTATTACAAATGTCTTTGTTGGTTTAGATATATTGTATTGTAGATTTATACACAATGAATCTTCTTCTTCATCTTCTTTCGGCTTTTTCCCGGTTAGGGGTCGCCACAGCGGATCACCTTGTCCGCACATTGAATGGCAGTGGAGTTTTACGGTGTCGAGTTGCCAGCCTGGCGCCCAACCTTCCACAGAAGGCACACTCACATGCACACCTAGGGCCAATTTAGAGTGTCCAATCCACCTGCAGCATGTCTTTGGGATGTGGGAGGAAACCGGAGCACCCAGAGGAAACCCACGCGACCACAGGGAGGACATGCAGACTCCGCACAGAAGGCACCCCAGCCGAGGATTGAACCGGAGAACCTCTTGCTGTGAGGTGGCAATGCTAACCACTGCACCACCGTGGCCGCCCAGATTTATACACAATGAATACCATAGTATATTATTTGTATCTATAATAGTAATATTTTTAGTAAGTTTATTTTCATTTAATAGAATCACTGTATGTAATTTTTTCCAGTTGGATGTGTAATTAGGGTTAATCCATTCAATCACAGTTTTTATTAACGTAGCATTTATATATGATTCAATGTCTGGGAAATGTATTCCTCCCTGATCCCATTGTCTTATATGATGCGCATAAGCAATTCTGTTTCTTTTAGGGTACCATAAGAATCTTAGTAGTGTTGATGTTATTTTCTTAAGATAAGATTTCTCTGGAATTAACAAAGTAGCTTGGACTATATATAAAATTTTAGGGAGAAGAACCATTTTAATCAATTGAAGTCTATCTTCAAAGACTAGAAACAGATTATTATATTTATTCACTAGAGAATCTATTATGTCAATAATCATTTTATAATTATTTGTATTATATCTTGTATATTATCATATAGATCTATCCCTAGGTATTTTATTTTTGTACCTTGCATTCTTATGACACTATTCTTATCTACTTGTATGTCCTTTTTTATTTAATAATAGCTATTTAGACTTTTGATTATTACAGCAAAGACCTGAAATCTTATAAAATTTCTCTATTAGAATATCTAATTCATCTAAGGCCTCTTTTGAGCTCAATAGAGTGAGAAGTACATCATCAGCAAAGAGCATGACCTTAGAGTTATATTGGTCGAATATATTTAGTCCTTTTATCTTTGGATTGTTTCATATTAGTATAGCCAATCATTCGATAGCCAGTGCAAATAAAATGGGTGACATTGGGCATCCCTGTTTAGGTTCATAGGTTCATAGGTTAATAGGTAGGTACTAGGCTATCGGCCCTAGGGCCCATACAAGCCTAGCCAAAAAATGTACCCTGGCTTTCGCCACCCAAGAAAATTATTTTCCTGTGCCCCTGTCAAGCAGAGCCACAGAAGTGATCCCCGGGGTGAATTTCCCATTTCCCATCCAATCATCAAGATTTTTCTTGAAGAGTGCTAATGAGGAGCTCTGTTTGACATAGATAGGTAATCTGTTCCAGAGTATGGGAAGTCTCTGGGACAGGAATCTATCCCTCCAGCATGTTCTGTTTATTGTGGTGACAAGGTTAAGGTCCCTAGAGTGTGTAGCTCGGAGGGATTGGGATTTCTTTAAGTGGAGCATGTCCAACAGCTCTGGGTTTGATATAGCTTTGTATGTTAGGCAGAGATTGCCCCTGAGTAGGCGATATGTGATGGAGTAAAGCTGTAGTTTTTTGAGACGGTCTGCATAGGGCATCTGTTTGAGGCCAGTAATCCTCTTTGTGAGGTATTTATGTGGTCTTTCCAGTTGTTGTAGATGTCTTGTGAGGTACATACCAAAAGGGGTGTTGTACTCTATAATGGGTCTAATGAGTGATGAGTAGAGGGGAACAATGACCTCTTTTTTCTGGATGAGAATCCTTTTGTGATGAGATGAGCCACGTAGAAGGATTTCCTGACCACTGTGACAATGTGATTATCAAAGGAGAGACTACTGTCCACCTGTGTCCCAAGGTCTCTTATCACATTTTTGGCATTAAGTAGACTACCAGCTATGTGGTAGTTCATGGGTACAGAGTTTTTACCAAAGGGGATGACAATACACTTTTTGGCATTGAGCTTCAGGCCATGGCTTTGACACCAGGTATCTGTCTCATTGAGGCCCTTTTGTAGTTTGTCCACATTGTTAGGAGTTTCAATTATGGCTCCTAGTTTGCAGTCATCTGCAAACTTTGTTAGCCAAAGACCTTCTGTGCTGGCCTGCACTTCAGAGAATTAGATACCAAACAGGAGAGGACCCAGGACTGAACCCTGTGGTACTCCACTTGTCACTGGTCTGATGTCGGATTTGGAATCCGCTACTTTCACAGTGTGGGTTCTGTACATGAGCCAGTTGGCAATCCATCTTGTGACATAGGGATTTATACCTAGTTTAGTGAGCTTATCTGTAATTCCAGAGTGGGGGATGGTGTTGAAAGCCTTGGCAAGATCTAGATAAGCTGTGTGAACCATTTTACCCTCGTCTATGGCTTTGGTGACTGCTTCAAAGAAGTTAATCAGGTTTAGGAGACATGATCTGCCTTTTACAAATCCAAACTGAGTAGGGTCCAGAGTTTGGAGATTACCAATGTCTTTGTTTATGAGTTCCATGATGATATGTTCCATGGCCTTGCAGACCAGGCTCATCAGGCTAATGGGGCAGTAGTTCCCGGGGTCCGTCATGGCTTCCCCTTTGTGGAGTGGGATAACTGTCACGGTGCACCATTCAGTGGGTACAAAGCCTGAGGTGAGGCTATGATTGAACATGGTACTTAGGTAGGGTGCCAGTTCATTCTGTAGTTCGTGTAAAACACAGCCTGGGATATTGTCAGGTCCCATGGATGCTGTGTTCTTGGCTTTGGAGAGTGTGTTTTTTTACCTTTGCAGCCATGATTATAGGAACTTTGCATTCCTCCAGTATAGAAATGGGCCCTCTAGGGGGTGAGAGGGGGGTAAAGTTAGCACTGAATCTATCTGCTAGGATGTTGGCAATATCAGTTGGTTCTGTATATTTAGTGCCATTATGCAGTACCTCAGAGCAGATCTGAGTGTTCCCATTTAGATTCTTGACATAGCTATAGAATGCTTTGTGGTTGTCTTTAGAGTCAGTGACAATTTTGTTTTCATAACTAGCTTTGGAGGATTTTATGAGTGATCTCAGCTTCTTACTGAGGTTGACCAGGGAGTTCCTCCAGTCATGGGATTTTACTCTTTTTTGCAACAGTTTCTTTCTTCTGTTGTAGAGTTTGTTTATGGCAGAGGACCACCAGATTGGCTTCATTTTTTTGGAGTATAACATCTTGGTTCTATTAGGGATAGCATGATCCATGCACTTGTGTAAATGCTTATAAAGTGCATTTGTGTAGGATTCGGCAGTCATACTTTTATTGTCCGTCTGCATGGGTGTCATGAAGTTTGCCACTTCTGTCTTAAGAAGTGTGAAGTTGGCTTTTGAGAAGTTTTTTATGATGGTTTCCCTAATTGGGGCTGGGGGTGGGATGTGGATGTCTAGGCTGATTAGCTTGTGGTCGGATCTGACCAACGAGGAATTGACCTCTGGTGTGGAACACCGGTTTCCCATGTTGGTAATGACCAGGTCTAGGATATTGCTGCCCCTGGTGGGGGTGTGAATAAGTTGATCCAAGGCATTGGAATTTATGAATTCTAGAAAACGTTGAGCAAAAGAGTTGGTACATGAGTAGTTTTCCCAGTTAATGGTGGGGTAGTTGAAATCACCCATTATTAGGGTGTTGGGTTGTACCCTAATACTTTCCAGTGTATCAAGAAATGAGGAGTGTGAATCCTGGGGCATGGTGGGGGGTCTGTAGCAAGCTACAATTTGGATTGCAGTCTTGCCGAGAGTTAGTTGCTCTTGGATAATCTTGGATGCATTATGCTGTGCAACTAGCCTGGAGGTGTGGATATCCTTAATGAATATGGACACGCCTCCATCTTTAGTGCTTCTTTCTGGGTAGGTGGCCAAAAGGTGTGGTATGAATTGAAGCCTGGTAATGCAGGGGTGCTCTCTGGAGCTTTGAACCGGGTTTCTGTCACTGCACAGATGTCAATGTTCTCCAGTTTGAGTGCCTCGAGTGAGTGCATTTTGAGGTTTAGACTTCTAGCATTGAGTAGCATTACCCTCAGATTTTGCTTGCTTGTACCTGTTACGGTGGTGAATTTGTCATTTGAACCTTGCCTAAAAAAGGCACTATAGGGGTGGCAAGAGCCTTAGTCAGTATCCAGAATCCTAAGGGCGACAGGTGCAGGCCATCTCTGGCAAAGCATCGTGGACTGTCGATCATGTCCTCCCAGGCAAATAAATACTGGATCCCCTTAGAATGATGCCAGAAGCTTAGCCAATTGTTGAAGTCAATCATTTTGTCCTTGTACTGTGGTGTCATTCTGGGTGATGGCAGGATGCTACTCAGGGTCAGGGTCATACCTGCCTGGGATACAAGATCAGAGAGCTCCTCCATGTCTCTTTTAATGTAGTCCAGGGAGGTATGTCTCAGGTCATTCACACCAACATGGACAATGACAGTGTCATATTTGTACTTATTGTGGAGTGACCTGAGTGCATGCATTATGTGGCGGATCTTGGCACCTGACAGGCAGCTGACAGTAGCTTTCTCCTTGTTTAGTCTAGTGAGCAGAACATCAGTGTGCCTGACTATAGAGTCACCTATGACTAGAGTGTTGGGTACGTTGTTATGCCTTATGGGCTGTGGTTGAGTGGCACACTGAGTTTGTGGGCTATGTGTCATTTGGGTTGTGTTGGGGGGTGGAGTTTGCTTGCGTTTATGCTTTGGATGTCCCTGATGCGTGGGCAGGTTTTTATTGAGAGCCTCCACAAATGTAGGTGTGTGTTTTGTGTTTCTATGTGTGTGTTTTGGTGGTGTAGGTTTTGAGGGACTATGTGATGAGTGTGATGTGGTGCAAGTGTTTACCTTCTCCTCTTGACTGTCTAGTCCAGTCTTGGATGAAGAGAGCTTTGCTTCCAGTTTGGCTATATAAGTGCATCTCTCACAGGTTGTAGTGTTGGGTGGTAGGAGGAGAGGGTTGTCTGTGTACATGAGGCAATTGCTGCATTGCCCCAAGATGCCCAGATTCATCAGGTAGACAGGAGAAATCACTGGGAGCTGACCCTTAGACATGCCTGGATAAGTGCTTATTTATTAAGTACTAAAAACTGCTTTCCACTAGACAAGTGAGGAAAGTTGAGTGCTGTAGTAATTTGCAGCTTATGTAGTGCTTACAATGAGTTCTGAACAAGTGCTGAGTTCAAAGAAGCAGATTTGAGTGCTGAAACTAGAAAACTGGCTAGTTATAAGAAAAAAAAACTAAGCTAGAAGTACCTTTCATAATTTGTATAGGTTCTGAAGCAAAGGGTTCTAATTTGACATAGGCTAAATTATTTTCTTATACCTTTTTAATAAATGTGATAAAGGAAAGCAGGAGTTTATAAGCTTCAAGAATTTTAATTAGATAGTCCCAATTTAAGGAATCAAATGCTTTTTCAATATCCATTCCTATTATCAGGGCTTCTATATTTTCTTTATTTAGATAATCTATTAAAGTCAATATTCTTTTGATGTTATCATGTATATGTCTATTCTGAATAAATCCAGTCTGGTCATTGTTAATGATGTCATTTAATTGATTTTTCATTCTATTTACCAGGATGGACATAAAATTTTTATAGTCATTATTTAGTAGTGAAATTGGCCTATATGAGCTGCAAAGGCTAGCATCCTTGTTTTCCTTTAAAATGGGTATAATTAGAGAGTATTTCCATGAAGGGGGAATAATTGCATGGGTTTGAATCTCAATTAATGTCTTATGTAGCAAGGTGATTATATTTTTGGGAAATAATTTGTAAATTTCTGAAATTAAACCATCCATTCCAGGAGATTTACCATTTTTACTATCTTTAATTTTATCTGCGACTTCTTTGAGTGTAATAGGTTTTTGTAAATTTCTTTGTAAACTATCAGGTATTGATTTAATATTAGAGATCATATTTCCTAACAAGGAATGGTCAATTGTATTATATGTGTCTTTATAATGATTACTGTAATAAGATTTGAATGCGTCTAATATATCTCCTATTTCTGAGGCCGTCTTATGTCTTTCTTCGTGTAGAATATTAACAATAGAATTGGATTTTGATTGCATTTTGACTTTAACAGCTAAGTTATGTAGGTGTTTCGGAGAAGTAGCATAAGCATTTATTTTTAACCTTTCTATGGCTAAATTAGTTTTATGACTTAAAATATCAATATATCTTTTATTTAGTTTTTCTATTTCCTTCTTGTTCTCCATTGTATTAGAGTAATTTTTTGATTTATATAATGTGAGTTTCCTTTGTAATTCTTGTAGTTCAGATTCCCGTTCTTTGAGTTTTATTTTTACACCAGCCAATCGCACTTTCATAAATATAAGCTTTTAATGAATCCTATACCATTACTATATTTACTTCCAAATTATATTTTATGTCTAGATAGAAATTTAGTTCTTTCACTAACCATTGTTTAAACTCTTTAATTTTTGTAATGTATGAAGGTATTCTAGAAAGGAATGATAGTGGTTTAAAATCTACTTGCACTTTAAGAACTAGTGAATTGTGATCTGATAAAGGGCATGGGATTATTGAAAAATAAGTAATTTTGGATTGAAGATCTTGTGATATAAAAAGTTTGTCTATTCTGGTTTGAGTACCAAACCTATAATCTTAATGAGAGAATGTCAAGGAGTTATTATCACTAATATTAAAGGTATCTATCAATTTTATTGACTCAGTCCATTTTTTTTAGTATTTTTGCAGTAGCTGTTAAACGTGGAGATTTTTTGTTGGTAGATTGAGAAGTGTCAGTTAGACAATTAAAATCCCCCCTATTATTAGATTCCCTGTGGAAATGTTTATGATTTGATCTAGATATTTTTTGTGCCTGTCCCAATACCAGGAAACCAGTATAAGTTAGCTAATGTCCATAACCTATTATTCAACTTCAGTATGACTATAGCTATAAGCCCTTCATTATCAATATATTTATATACTATTTCAGGCTTTAGGGAATTATTTCTCCATAAGATTATTACTCCCCTTTTCTTAGATTTAAATTTAGAGCATGCTAAGATCCTATAATCACTTGGATTCCAACTAAAATTATCATTCATTTTGAAATGAGTTTCCTGTAAAAAGATTAATTGGGGTTTATTTGTCTTTAAATATCTTAGTAAGTTAGATTGTTTATTTGGATTATTTAATCCATTTATGCTTAAAGATAGTAATGTGATATCCATGCCAAGTTATTTTAAAGAAGTATTTAAAATGTCAATACATTTTCCTGAAATCATCTCCTCTACATATAATAAAAAGAAAAATATTAGTTTGTAAATATCCATCTATCTCTGTGTAAGATGTTAACTTTAATATAATCAAATAGAATTAAGTCAGGCTTGGTGAAAATAATTAATAACATAAAAATTAAAGAGAAAAATAACATTAAACTAGTTTGTACATTAAAACTTGCCCACCATGGAATGAAATACATTCCTAGTCCATCAGATAGGTACATCTGGTGAACTATCCCACTAACTTCCTTTTTTCATTCATTAGAGCTCCAAATATACAATCTTAAATAGTATAGGAGTCTATTAAAATATTTTATATGATTTATCATTCAGCAACAGAAATAAATGTTTATATATATCAATATATACACACATATACATACACACATACCTATACACACACACACACACACACACACACACATATATATATATATATATACACATACATACATAATTAGTAACTAATCAAATAAACATAACATCTGTAATAATGAATATTCAATTTTCTGAACTTGCTCGAAGCACAAAATTCCAAGATATACAGTAAATACTTCATTTCAACTCATTAGCTATTTAACACTTCTGTCAGACAAACTTGTAACATATAATAGCTATTACTGATGATTATCATATCCTAAATCAAACAGACAAATAATATGTATATTATTCTACATATTAAAAGGACTGATCAAATAATCCATATCAAAATGTTTAAATCTTGCTCTTATTATGTCAGCTGATATTAAAGTTGTGTGTAAAGTTTTCCTAGAGATGTATATGTAAATGTATTCACACATTAATATAACAGAACACTTTTATATACAAGAGTTTCATGTGTTTCTAATAGACTAGATACTTAGATTTAATGTTTACTTCTGCTAAAATGCTTCAAACATACTGTGTTAAGTTCCTGAACCTAAATAAATGTAAAATCATGAGCAGCTGTTTGGCCCATTTTGTTACTATAAGCGATCAGGCTTCTTACAGAATACACATACTGGTGAACAATCACATCAACTCTCGTATGTTGCTATAGCTACATTAAATATTCAATAGTTAAGTATGTACATAACTGTATACATAGCTCATGAGAGCTAGAGATTTTAAAAGCTTCTTTTTACCTTCTCGAGAGTGATTTTCCCGCTCAAACTGTTTCCTGAGAGAAAAAAAATCTATGTTTTAAAACATTAACTCATTTCCTAGTAACTTTTATTTAAATAAGGCATGAAGAGCACCTTCTGAGAGCTTCTGCACCAGACACTACACACACCGTCTGACTCAGAAATCAACCAACAGTCGCCTTAAGCATCTGGTTTCATTTAAACAGTGAAACTAAAGCCAAAAGCACAATCACCTCTCTTTCGCCTTGCCAAACACAGACATCTCTCTGATTTCACAGCAATATTTCCTCTTCAATAAAAAATAAAAAAAACCTTTAGTAAACCTTCAGACTACATTTTGCTGAATGCTAGACTCATCCGTCCAACAGTCCTTCAGGGGACTTCATCCATAGCCCGCAGCATATCTTGTTAACCCAAAGGAATATAAAACATCAGTCATACAAGCCAAACCGGAGATCCCCAGTTGACAGACAGACACTGACATGCTAACTCGTCACTTCACTCCAATGTAGCCAGGGCGAAGAATGAACTCCCCTCCACATCAAAAACACTCGAACTTCACCCAGGTTAGACAGAGAGTCCTCCGCTCTATTCCAGTGAGACAACAACATCTATATGACAGTTTGTTTCCAGTCTAGAGCGGAAAGCCTTTGAACAACCAGATACCTAACAGCAATAATGTTCAAAGGAATTACAACATCTATATACCATTACATCACCGCTAAGGGAAATCTCACCCAGTGTCTAGGTCACAACAAAGCAATGGGAAAATCTATCAATCATTAATAGTAATTAGGGTAAATATACTATATAACAAAATGAGCATGAAATAATGAATTAATTACCACATAACTATTAAATAATACTTTGCAAGTGAAGTACTACTAGACTAAAACTAACTATAGGTATACTTATAATTAACAAATATTTATAGAGATAAAAAGAAATCTACATAAATAGATAAATAGGGTAAATATCTATATGTAAAGATAGATAATGAGGCATAAAGCAAGGTGAGAAGGATGACAATATTAGAAATAGATTGTTTAGTTAAAATATAACTTAGATTTATAAATTATATATGAGGTAATAGAAGCACATACCTTTTTCTTTTACTCTAGTATTACTTATATGTATGAAAATGAATGTTATGTAACACGTTTAGTCCATTTAAAAGTCTTTTAGTTATTAGGTGTCAGTTGATACTTTGAGAGACTTTACTGAAGTAGGTAGTTTAGTTTCAATTTTCTGTTTCTTCTTTTTGACATCAGTCCAACTAGTTTTTTCAGTGGATCTCTTCAGTGATGGGGATGTCCATTCCATTTCTTCTGGGATGGTTATAATGTTATTATTTTTGATGAATTGAAAGGCTTCTTCCAGAGTGTTGAAGTTTATCATCTCACTTAGGTACTGTATCCTTATCTTTGCAGGGAAGGCTATTTGAGCTTTGATATTATTCTGTTTCAGAATTTTTATTAGTGGCCATGCCTTTTTCCTTTGTTCAAGAACTTTAGTGGAGTAGTCATTGTCAAATCTTATTAGATGTTGATTATATTTTATTGGACTTTCCTTCATGCTGTTTTTAGCACCAGTTCTTTGTCCATAAAGGATAAAAATTTTATTATAACTGATCTTGGTGGCAGAGAGGCAGAAGAAGACGATGATGCTGAAATCCTATTTCCCAAAGCACGATGTGCCCTTTCTATGCCAAATGACAAGCCTTCATTAAGATTTAGAATTTCTGGTATCCATGAATTTAGAAAGGAGATAATGTCTTTTCCCTCTGTATTCTCAGGTAGACCGAAAATCCTGATATTTGATCTTCTCTCCCTATTCTCTAAGTCATCTACTTTGTTGGAGAGCCAGGTATTTTGTTTCAGGAGAAAATCTGTTTGTGTCTCCTCTTCTTTAAGTCTTCCATCAATGTCAGATAAAGAAGTTTCAATAGTTGTTAACTTAAACTGATGCTGCTGAAGCATTTCTTTAAAGACTTGTGTTTGTTTCTGAGAGTTCTCTTTTAGATTTTGTAGATTAACCTTGAAATCATCCATTTTTATAGATAGTTCTTGTAATGTAGTAGTTACCATTTGGAGTTCCTTTTTAGTGACAGTTCAGAGTGAGAGTTTTTCAGGTTACTCATCTCTTCAGTATGCTGTGTAAAGACTCCTGAGTATTTTGACAGGAAATTTCTTGTAAAAACCCACCAACATTTGTAATTAGTTATTTTAGACTATTAACTAAATATTTACAAAGTTTTGTTAGAAAAAAAATTAGTGAAATTTCCTGAATTTGATACTAGTTTATGGAGCTCTAAAAAACTGCTGCCTTCAGATAGCCATCTAGGCTCCATCCCATCAGTCAGCTGTAGGTCTTGAAAGCGCCAAAGCGGTACAGTTGAGACTCGTTTGTTAGCCTAACAAGTGAGCCTGTCTGTACCATTTTGGCACCTTCAAGCCCTACAATTTCAGAAAAAAATATTACCTTAGTGGTCAACACAGTGTTGACCGCTCAAACACGAATTCCTGCAGTTCTCTGAGTGCTAACCCTTGACTCAGTTTAATGCTCCAGGAGTCCAGGTTGTCCAACAAATAATTTTTTTTTTTCCTCACAAGCCTTGATTCAATGAAGAAATTTTCTATTGAAGCTTTCACAGTAACGTATCTAACTACAAGGGAGATGCAGATGGAATAGCAATTTGTGATTGTCATACAGATCACCTGACCGCAACCTCCAATCACATCTCCAATGCACATTTCACTGACACATGGTGCAGTCACAGTTAAGCTATTGATTGTGGAAAAAAAATGCACTGACTCTGTGCATAATCTTTTCCATGATCAACAGCTCAAATATTTCAGTGCAAGTTTCACTTAGTAAGGTAGTTAAAATATAGTACAGTATAGGACAGATACTGGGATTGACAATTTTAAAAAGGGGGTGGCGTGCACCCCTGCACCCATGCCTAAATCCGCCACCGATGCAAAGGGCATTCTTAAAGAGGAATGCCCTTTAAAAAAAAACTTTTTTTTAAAATTAAAATAAAATCAGCCGGTTCCAGAGGGGTGCAAGTGCATCCCCTTGCACCTGGCTGCGGGCACCCTTGATGGCCATCTATCAACTGCCAGGTTGTGTGTGCAGTAGACAGCAACATAACAAACCTCAAACCTTGGAAGTGTCCATGATGCTGCCATATGGAGGGAAAATGGTCCATTCCAGCAAGGTGAAATACCCAAGGGACTACTACTAGGCAAGTACAGAAACACAGCTCAGATGAAAGCTAATGATATCCCTCCCAACAATATCCATGCTGAAAATGTTTTCCCTGCAATAGGTGACTGTGATTCACTTGAACCGTGGCTAATGACCCTGTATTAAGAATCACCCAACCCTGCAGAGCAGGCCTATAGTAGAACACATGTAACAACCAGAAACACCATAGAGCATGTGTTTGGTGTACTGGATGCTAGGTTCAGATGTCTGAACTCATCCAGGGGTGCACAGCAATACACACCTGAAAAGGCAGTACAGATGATAACAGTGTGGGCCACGCTACACAACATGCTAACCAGTGGCGGCTGGTGACTTCAAATCAAAGGGGGGGCTGCAGGAGACAGGTGAATGGGTGGGGTCAATGGGAAGGGGTGTGGCCAACTAGAAAGGGGAGGAGCTATGGTCAAAACCACAACAACTGTAACTTTAATTAAATATGCTGCCCTGGGTGCCAAACTGTCATTATGAAAGTCCAATCAAGACAAAATTAAGTGTAGAAGAAAAAAATATTTCAATGCATTGGCTGCATGATCGCTTACTTAATATCTAGATGGAAACAAAAAGGTTGTGAGGCATGAAAAAATAAATTACTTTTTAAATACATTACTGGAATGCCAGTCAAAATCAAGTATAAGAAAAACAAGCAGCATTCAACTCAAACCACTTCTTCTTGCACTGCAGTTCTAATTATAATTTATATTCAGCTTTATTAAAGTACCAAGTAACATGCTGAAAGTAGCAATCTCTGTGATACCCCAACTTGTAAACATGTTTCTTATCTAAAAAAGACCTGCTGCCTGACAACTAGCTACTTGTTTCATGGGGAAAACATGATCAAAGTAAAAAACGAAAAGCAAACAAGAAACAAGCTCAAGATACATTGCTTAAAGGATTACTGTGCAGGTAATGGACTACACATGATAGATTGGCATTCTGTTTGGTTTACAGGTAAAGCCTGCAAAGATGACTGCAAGTCTCCAACAAATGTAATGAGCTTCTTAAAATAATGTAATCCTGTCCTTTATTACAAATACTGTCATATGCATTTCAATACCCAAGGCTTATACGTTGTCTAGTTATGTAAGTATTCTCTGTGTGGCAACAACAGAAAGGCTTTCAATGTTGGCAATTCTTTAACAGTATGCTTATTAAAGCTTACTTGCATCTTACAATCTCAGACAAGCTTACCTGATGGTCATTAAAGCATTGCTACTTAAACACAGAGCAACAGGCACTTTCTGAGTAATAATAAGCATAAATCAACAGTATAAAAATATGACAGAAACCAGAACATTCTGCAAAATCAATTATTTGCACATACCTCTCAACCTGTTAATGCAGGAAATCTGGACATGGTAAAATATACTGAGGAGCATATAAACAGTACTATAAATTGTTGTATAAACTGAGACAATTGATAGAATAACAGGTCTTGCTTTAGCATGCATTTTTCTGAAGGTTATGAAGTCTGAAACTCAGTGTCTGTCATTATTTAGTGACTTAATTCCTAAATTATTTGCCAGAAAACCACACATTTTATGAGGAACAAACCAAAAATAAGAAGCAAAAATCTATTCATTCTGTGAAAATCTGGACAGTTTTGAGGTATAGTTCAGCTGGGGCTGTCTTTGAGTTTGCCGCCCTTCCCCCTCACAAAATCATGGTCGAATGGTGCCTCCCCCCTGCAGCCATTCCAATGAACCATTAATGTGCATACTGCTTTACTTCGATGATTTGGACTTCATTTGAAAGTTTTATTTTGCATTTTACAGCACAAACACTAAGACATCTGCTAAATAAAGCAATGCAATCTCACAATGAAAACAGACTTAGCATTAAACTTTTCTGCCCTTGAAACTCACATTCATTGAAACAGCATTGAAACCCACATTCAAAGAAAATACATTTTGCCAGTGGTAGATAAAGATTAGCTTTGGGCTGTTTTCAAATCGTAGGCCCCTTGCACATGAAACATACGCATGGTCTTTGATATACCTTCCTGATTGAATTAAATTATATTCCTTGTACAATATAGTACAGTTTAATACAATCAGGAAGGTGTATGTGTATTTTTTTTGAATGTGGGGTTCAATGCTGTTTCAATGAATCATTGTGAGATTGCATATTTAAGGTGCAACTTACAATGTTGTGCAAAACAGTCAGAGCAACATACCACTATGCAAATCATCTGTTTTATGAAAGAAAGGAAGACTGAAACTTAAATGGCTACCACTTAGTGAATTCAGTTCTCACCATAGCTGTCAACATCTTAGCACAAAACACCTGAACAAAGCCAATAATGGGGGAATACAGCCCCCAAACATATTCAATGAGTTCAGTTATCACCATAGCTCTCAACCTTGGCACATAAAACCTGGACAAAGCCAATAATGGGGGAATACAGTCCAAAAATAGGGACAAATACCCATTGACGACACCAGAGCAAATCCACACAAACACTGAGAGGGCATGCAGACTCCACACATAAGGCAACCCAACCAAGAATAAAACCAGACAACCTGTAGCTGTCAGGCAACAATGCTACCACTGCATCACTGCACTACTGCATGTCTTTCAAATGTCACTCGACCATGGGGAGGATATAAACTGTATTTGTTAACTAAGTGAAGCCATCTTCCTCTGGCCTTTTTAAGCTACTATCTCAGTCACAAGGTCAAGAATACTAAAAGGCAAAGGAAAAAGGAAAAAAAAAGTAAACTCCACACAATGACCCAGTTACTGTTGGTCACAATTGAACCTTGGACATAGGAGTTATGTGGTACCACTCTTGTACTAAGAAGAGTCTGATATACATGAGAATATAAAAGAAGCACTGAAGATAGTTAAAATGGGAAGGCAAGCCTTCTGCAGAAATCCAAGAAAAAGTACAGTATGGCATAAAAATGTGCTGAGTGAAGGGTTTGATCTTTGGATGGGGAGATAAAGTTCCATTTGAAATACAAAAGTCATATCAGTGAAATAGACCTTTTATTGGGGTATAGAGGAATTTGTAATTGCAGTTGGAGATATGGCAACAAAAGATTACTATTTTGAGCAGAAAATGTTATATAAATGTCAAGAAGAATCATTGAATTATGCTTGGGCTGTGGATGGAGTAGACATGGAAACATCTTCCATACTTGCAAAAAAATGTAGCATTTATGGGAAATGTTTCAAGATATACTGAATATTGAGAAATCAGGAAAAGTTAACAAAGACATTGCAGCATATGGCAAATATGCTCTATGTTGAATGTATTAAGGAAAATATGGATGGAGCGGTGTTTGGAAGTGCTCTGTAATTATAAATGGATAATTAAATATCTAATCAAGTGATTACACATGTCCTAATATAAGTTTGATGGTTTTCAGTATTCATAATTGTATTACTTTACAGTTAAACTGAAAAAATGTTTAGATTTGATTAGTTTTTCAATATTTCTGCCATGTTGCATATACTGAATAAAGGTCCCTAGGCTCTATCTTGTCTTTTTTGGAGTTTAAGGCAATACAATCCTTACTAAAAGGAAAGTTGTTTGTTTTTTTTCAGTGTGGTAATTCTAAATTTATATTCTATAATTAAAAGGAGAAAAGACTGGTCTGTTTACTTTCATTGTTAGTCACAGCATGTGTGCAGTACTAAAAACATGAGAAGCAGTGACTCACTTTATAAAGGAAGCAAATATTAACAGCAAATTATAAAAAATAAATCTCAAAGATTTCAGATAGTCATCCCACCCTGTCGACTAGGTATAAGTAGTCTGTCTTGACTTTGAAAATCTTTCCTTGCCCCCATAGTATTTGTTCAGTGGATGACTGATTACAAGGCTATTGTAAACCAGTTATGCAGGATAAGGGAGTAAAACAAAACACTAATACTTAATAGTATCTAATGTAAAGCTACAATTCCTACCAGCATAGCATTATGAAAAAGGTTTGCTGTATGCAGGTGTCATGCATTAATGCATACCTTTACACAAAGTATGAGTGTTATTTAGTTTACAATGCTTACTGTTTCACTATGAATCACAGCAGTGTTGCTAAACAAAATAGACCAATAACAGGCTGCCAGATGTGAAACAACCCCGAGGAGAAAAAAAGTCCTGTCTGACAGCATGTTAAACATTAGGTTTGCTTTGAAAAAGAGCAAGAAAGATTAGCTTTTCAGATGGAAACCTTCATATATCAAGACACAGCCTTAAGGATCTCAAACATTAGAACAGAACAAAAAGAGAATAGACAACAGAGAATATTTTATTTGTTTAATTTCTTTATGTGGACTGACTCTTCATAATCATTTTACAGTCATGACCTGGTGTAACAAAAATACAGAAACCACAGATTTTATGAGGAGCAGAATAAATATTTTACAAATGGTGGTGGGTAGGGAAGTCAGGCTCTTGCCATTTGGGCCCAAGGTACAGGGTTCAAACCTTATTTTCTACCCACCACCATGTAGCAACTGGGGCATTACACAAGCATACACACCCTACCTTCTGATCCTCTGTAGCAGCCTGATTCTGTCCTCTGCAAGCTAAGTCCTCCGTAGCAGCCTGATCACCTGTCTGTCCTCCATAACAGCCCACGCAGGCTGTTCTGAGTTTTGACGTGAATAGGCTGGAGTCTCCAGCCTGCGGGTGATGCAGTCTGGTGCTCTTCCAGTCTATCACTGCACAGACTTCTGGGCTGGCGGGGGGAGTTCCCTTCCTTCCCTATCCGGACTGCCTAACAGAGCAGTCTGGATTTCAGGAACTAAGCACGCATGCGGGGAGTTCCGGGACTCGTGATTTTTTTTTATTTTTTATTTTCTACAGTGGGGGGATGCAATTATTGTATTGTTTTTACAGGTGGGGGGGCTGCAGTCCTGCAGTCCTACAACACGAGCCGTCCCTGATGCTAACCAGAGCACATGGCAGTCTTCCAGCTGTAGGTGTGGGTGAACTACCCCTAGAAACCCAGATGTCTGAACAGGACATCCCACAGGTATCAGAGGAGGAACAGGAGGATGTAAGGAGCAGAAGACATAGGTGTGAGGAGTGTAGGGTGTGATCACAAATGCAGGCCCAGGAAACATGGCAGTATCTGACACACAACTTTGAGTCATGACAAGCTACACATAGATGAATACATCGATTAATCACTGATGCTCAGATATTGCCCTGCCACAGCAGCATTGCATCTAATGGCATTTACCCACTAGATCACCAACTAGATATACACACTGAGCATCAGACATAACAAAATTGTAACATATAAGATTATGAACATATACAAATCTATCACAACTTGGATCATCAACTCATGGCACAACTGATACAGATATGCATACAGGCTCAGATTGTTGTATCAGTGTATGGCACAGAATAAGGGATGCATAATAGTGCAACACATTCCTATATCTCCAGTCTAAAAAGCTGTAAATAGTAAACAACACAGGCCAAAATGCTGAAATTTTAATATCACAAGCCAAATATATTATAGTAAAGTATGGATAAAGTAATGCAATAAATGGAGTCAGCTATGTTTATTAAAGCTGTGCCCTTATGTTTATTAAAACTGTCAGACTCACATGGCATCAGACTTGTTAAGGAACACAGACAGATGACATTCTGTACAGCAACCATCATCACCACAGGGGTGAGGCTGACACTACTGCATGGAATGTATCAGCTGTCTGTGTTACTTCAGTCTGGGGCACCCACACTGACTGCTCACACTGAGTTCTGGTCTGCCCCACCATATATGGAAACACTTGACCTAGGTTTCCCTACAGAGGAGACTGATAAGGTGACACCAGCACATGGAGGTAAAGGAACATGAATGTCTGGTCATGACTGCTGGGCTCACAGCAGATGGGCCAACAATGGAAGTGTGTGCACATTGGAGCATAGACATTGATGCCTGATGGGCAAGGTTGGTTCTACTGAGAGGAGGCCTGCTTCCCCCATGTGACAATTGGCTAAGCACAGTTAGGGCATGCAGAATGCTGCTTGTACTATGATACTGCTGTAGTACTTTACAGGCCAGGGATTATACTGACCAAGCCACAGATAACATTACCTCACTGTGTCTGCCCTCCTGACCTTCATGTGGCATACCCAGGTGGTGTGCAACATGATCTGTGGCATGGGCAAGGGCATGACTATCAGATCCATGATGATGCTGGATATGTTCATTTGCCTGCAGGAGTAAGTGGACAACCTCTGACACCTGCCCAAGCATACTAGCTGCAGATCTACATCTACTGTGATGGCTAATACCAATGTGTTACGGGGAATGTAAACATCAGCAGTAGTCTCAGCTTGAGTCTGTTGTTTACAGGCCTCACACTGTCCACCATCTGATGTCCCCTCATTGTCAGAATGGCTAGACAAGTCTTCCTCCACATCCACATCCACATTAGGTTACATTGCCAACATACATGACATATGTGATGAACATAAACATAATACACACTTAACATGTCCTTGTGTTAAGGCAGTGTGGTAGAAGAGGGATGAACTTTAACTATTGTAGGAAAAAGGTGGGCATTATTAATCACATCATTGCCAGCATGAACCATTCGAACAGTGTTAAAACATACAGTAGGTTTTACATAGACATACCACTTGTTTGTACACTTGTTGATGATTATGATGATGATGATGATATAATCTGTCCTATGAATGGGTAGACGAACACAGTATTAATGGAGGACAACTACAGGAGTAAAAGCAATGACATGCATGAATGATAGGTAATGGCAGACCACTGAGAGACACCTGCTGTTGTGAGTTTGTGTTGTACTGCAGATCCTGCAGTGAGAAAGTAAAGAGAAAGACAACATATGCAGGCAACAGAATACTCACAGCATGACATATACGGCACAGTAACAGGAACTGCAGATACTCATGTGAGGAACACTGCACATGTTCTCCAGATGTCCCTGTATATAAAAACAGTTTTGTGCATCACAGGTCTGCTACACATTGCTACAAATTATGAAACTGATATGGTAACATACCTGGCCTGTCTGTACATACACTTAAATGGCTTGGGTACCCACTGGATGCACCTGTAGTGTACAATATTAGGGAAGCATCAATATGACAGTGAACAGCAGTGGCATAACATGAGGCTAAGGTAGTAACAGGTAGTAGTTACAGTGATACTGCATAGGGACACCACCTGCTGTTCCCTGGTGTTGTCCAGAATTACATGGACCTGTGAATATTAATGCAGACAGCATTACACTTGCTGGTTGTACTGCCCTGCAGTTATACGAGTGCCTGCGGTTGCACTTACTTTCATTTTCATTACCTTGTGTGGATCTATGCGCATCATTCAATTCTGCTGCTGTAAATCCAAAATGGCAATACATGAATATGCATGTAACAGCAATATGCCTTGATTTATTCTATTATCATGCCATATCAAGTAATACATACATGTTTGGCCTTTAACTCCTACTTCTAGCTCACCCCCAAGTATGCTCTATTCACTCACTGTAGACAGGGAGGAAAGAAGTACTGTAATCTCATCAAGGGGGGGGGGGTCAATGGTGGTCCACCACTGGTGGTATCCCTCGATCTCTCATACTGTCGTAACATGGCTGCATGGAGGATCATGTCAGAGCACCATTGTCAACAGGCCTCATGGGATCTATTGTGATCTCCAAGTGCATTAATCATGTTGGTGATGGTGGCCCACACTTCATCCCACACTTCATTCCTCCATACTGTATTCCCTGCACTTCCAAGGAGTTTCTGTACATGTTGTTGCAGAGCATCTAGTATGATGTCATTTTCCTATGGTGAGAAATTGTCACCCCTAGGTCTGTTTTCTATCTGAAAGACAGTGATATGCACATGACTGTATTCCTATGGGGGGTCCAGTTATGCAGATGATAATGGTGACAGCTTATATGTCACTATAAACACTATGCATTCCTGTGCCAAAAGCTATAAAACACTCACTGTGACATATACTAAGGTGACATATAAAAAGTAACAACAATACCTGCATATATAACAGTTGGAAAATTAATGTAGAGGTTGCTTGTGGGTTGCAAACCCCTTACACTACATACCTGTTGAACAGAGGTCCAATGACAATAGCATCATGCCACAGGAGTCTGCATGCATTTCACATTAAAATACTACACAAGTTATCAATTGAACAACTTAAAGGAAATATTGGAAAGCCTAAGTATCTGTAAGCAGGCCACAGTGAGTACAGATCCTGTTTATATTAAGCCAACACTTACAAGACTTGTGTTAAGAACCACCAATGAAGAAATATCCATAACAGCAAAATGACATAGTACATATGGATAATGTTGGAATCTGTAGGTTTCCATATAGGTTCACAGTTTAGTACTAGGCTAATTGACACTGCGAGCCATTTTAAGCCTAGCCAATTATCCCTTGTGAGACTCAAACCCTGCACTTTGTGTTTGTAAGGCAAACACCTTATCTATTAAGCCACCATCCCAACCCCCTGTACACCATAGAGTCTATGGAGTTACCCATAAGACATATGTTTAATCTGTAAATCCATCTTTATGTACTGTTCACTTTTGCTATTTAAATCTGTCTATACAACTGCATATGGGACATTGATGTATGTCCTTAATACAGATGGCAACACCTGTTTACATGTAGGGAAATCAAACAGCACTCCAGTAAGTTACAAGCATTTTTCTTAAAGTACACATTTTTCATAAAAATAACATTAAACAGGTACATTTGAGAATGAGGTAATATTACCCAAAACAGAAATTTTAGCAGGTGGTAATTTACCTTATCAGCTACCTATGACAAAGGTATCAATGAAAGTATGAGCACCTAAGTGCATCCATCTTTATGTACCATTTGCACCATACATAACTAATGAGGTTCATTAAAATTCCAGGTTTTGGAATCCCATTTATGCATATATGCATAACTTCTTGAAAACTGGCACATTAAGCAATAGCTTGGCATAACAGGTGCCCCTCGCAAGAACCAATAGGTATCAATAAACAGTATCATGTGTAGCATGTGCCTGTTATCTTCAAACGATCTGATAATATGACATAAGTGCCACTTTTACATATGAAGTTTGATGCATCTACAGGTCAGACCTTGCTATCTGTGAACTGAGTGGGACCTTAGTGAACATTTTTCTGTTTATACTACATTTTCCATTGGAGTATCAAGATGACTATGTCCAGGAGGCTGTGATATGTCTGTGTGCCCAATTGGATTGAAGAGGAGACCACAAAGATGTTGACTGTCTATGCTGGAGTGGAACATCAGATGAGAGCCAGGGAAGGAACTTCAGGATGATTGACATTTGGAACTGGATAGCGAAGGAGCACTGATGATGTATGGGTATCTACTGGACTGGAATGTAGGTTCTCCACCCCCATGATGACCTGCATCAGAGGGGTGCAGAGGAGCTTCATCATAGAGTCACCAAGGTGCGGAGACAGTCAGTGGATCCTTTGTGATGAAAAGAGATACTGCCAGCCCAGCTATCTGGAATTTTGTAAATAATTATATGTCATTTGTGAATATCAACATGATTCATATAAGATGCTTGTGTTACAACTGTATTAGAACTGTATGTCATGTGTATATCAAACTGGTTGGTACAAACATATGTGCTGAAAAGTTATTTTGTAAAGTATTGAGCTTAAAGATGTATCCACAGTGTGCCCTGCTGGAAGAGAACAGAAATGTACATACACTATTGTAACCGTTTAAATGTATATATTTTAACAGTGGGAACTGGAATACAGGAGGTTAACTTCAGAAAAATAGCTAAAATTAAATTAATTTATAGTAGCTAGAGACAGAATGTTTATACAAGGGAGCTCTCTGCATTGTCTTTCGGGTAAACTAATTACTAGTTTTGAAATGTGAAAAAATGTGATTGCATTATGACTTCCAGCATCTGCCAAAGATCTGAGTCTATGTATTTTCACAGGTAGATGCTAACTACTGCCAGCTTCCAGCAGTGGGGGTTTCACCTGGGGTTGAGTCAGATGACAAGAAATTATATCATTCTGCTAGCTATCCCAGCAGTAATATTTGAGATATTAATTTGAGAGGGTTCTGAGTAATTTAGAGTATTCTGTATTCTGTCTTGGACCTGACAACAACAAGAACTATTCACCACATCTGCTATGCTCTGATGAAGTAAGTTATTAGGGAACAGTATAATTCTCTATGATATAGTCAAGAATATAGCAAAACTTAGTTTAGATATTTTTCTTTATTTATTTGAGACTGTCCTGCAATGTTGTTTTAAATATTTCCTGTGATTTTGAACTCTGATGTCACTGTAATTATATACTATTTTCTTGTTCTTTTATAATTTATTATTAAATATATTTAAACCTTTCATTGTGGCTGATCTGTATAGAGATATTTAAGTATGAGAGTACTTGCATGTTTATTTGGTGACACCGTGGGCCACTCCTAATAGCCTTGCTCTTGGTCAAACTACAATTTTGGATTAATATTATTATTACACAGTAAGATTGGACATCCTTTGTTAAGGGCCTTAAAGTTACTGATAAAGATTTGGCTAGTGGTGGTAGTGATAACCACCTTAAATGGGCAAAATGGGGCATAGCTAGTAAACCTGTGCCAGCCTTTCCCAGGTGTGTGTGTGTGTGTGTGTGTGTGTGTGTGTGTGTGTGTGTGTGTGTGTGTGTGTGTGTGTGTGTGTAACTCAAACCCCAAAGTGTGTGTGTGTGTGTGTGTGTATCAGCTACTTGGGCAGGAACATGAAGTACTGGTTGGACAGAAGTGCTGGAGGTCTTGGCTTGGCCACTCAGCCAAGCTCTCAACTCTATAACTGTGCCAGTGGGGCATCTTACTGGTGATCTGGAGAAAGAGGGAGAAACTATCCCTGTACTGATTGTGGTCTCTGTGTACTCTTAAGGGAAATTGCACTTGATGCAGAGAGGTGCATCTGGAAATACTGTGCATGTACATGCCATCCTCCGAGTGTACGTCCCTCACTGTTGCCAGTGGAGAGGATTGAGGTTTTTTGATTACTGGTCCAGTGCTGGGGCATCACACCTTACCCTAAGTGTCACAATCCTACGTATAGCTGAGCATTCCTTCAGAATTTAGAGATATAGTTGTGCCCCAAATATATCAGATACATGGCTTTTATAACCATTAAGTAGCTGTTCTGACAATTAATTCATCTGGATAATTAAGAAGATGTGGTGATTTCTCTCCATATCAGTATGGTTTCTCTTCTCATGCTGTTCATTTATTTTACTAATGTTTATATTGTACATAATTCTGAACTTTATAGGTGTACATCTGTTTTACAACACATGATGATATCATTTCGCACATCCACTATAGTTGTGTATCACTGACACCTATAGTGCCTAAGCTGCCGATGACTACACATTTTGTAGTTATCCATTATAGTATGACAGTATTTCCTATTCTAGCTGCATATGTCTGAATAGTAGCTCATCAATAACTTGTTTACATCATTCTCCTAATAAAGTGAACATTCTTACTACAGTTCCATTTATTTAAGTCAAGGAGAATGCCTGTCTGACTGATTACACGTTTTCTGTTATGCGTTGATTGCTTTTATTTCTTTAGATTATAATGGCCAAGAACAATTATGTGGTGGAAGTTTCTGTATTCAGCAGTTATGTGCAGGAATATGGATAAACACAAGCAGTACATGTTTGTTAAGAGGAAATGTGTGCTGCCTGTTAGCTTGGTTGATGATAATAGACACTGGGTAGGAGATGTCATCTGCTGCTAGCTTTAAAAATTCAGAGAGTAGGTAATCAGCTGCAAGGGTTGTGGACTTTGGTTTGGAGAGTAATTTTTTAAGGTGTAAGTTTGGACTGGTTTAAAAGGGAAGGAGTCAGATTCATCATTGGGTATGGGATAGTGGGAGGTGCATTTCACTGGGTCTTAGTAAGTGAGTGAGTGTATAGTATTTGTAATGAAAAAGTTAAATTGTGCGGCTATGGTGTTGCTGTTGTTAGTGGTTGATGGGATAGGAGTGGAGGATTGTCCTGGATGAAGGAATTTATTTATTGAAAGAATCCACAGCTGTATCTAGGAGTAGTTTTTGAGTGGTGTCCAGTCACAGTTTTGTATGATGGAGTTAAAGGTTTGAACACTGAAGTTTTTTTTTGTTTGAAATTTGCCAGTAGTTAGTATTTCTGTGGAGGTAAAGATGGTGTCTAATTAAGTATGTTGGGAGATGATCACTAGTGCTATCAGGAGACAGCCTGATTGGTAGGCTTGAGCAGGTTTGTTAGTTAGAATCCAATCTAGAATTCTGGTAGTGGATTGTATGACCTGGGTGAATCCATGTAGGTTAATAACGTTAGTGGGTTTATCAGAGTCATAGGAGTACCAGCCAGTATTAAAGTAACCTATTATGATGTTTTTTTTCCTGGGAATGTTAGTGATATCCAGTGTAAAAAAAATCTTCTGTTATGTTGGGATTGTTGCCAGAAGGAATATAAGTACCTATTATGGTTAGATATTTATTTGGGTTTATTTCAAGTTTGGTAATTAGTACCTCAATGTTATTGAAATCAGGCATGCTTGGTTCTATAAGTTCTACTTTTATGTTTTGTTTATACAGTAAGGCTATACCATCCCCATGGTTGTTTTTTCTGTCACATCTATGTATATGTAGGAAGAATTTCATTATTGGTAATTTCAGGTTTCAACCAGGTTTCTGTTAGAACTATGACATCAGGAGAGTAAAGTGATAGGCTGGCATAGCGTTTGTGTATTTTATTGCCTATACTCCTGATGTTCATGTCAATGAGCAGGAGGTTAGAGCTGCTAAGGGAAGTTAATGTCCTTGTGCTGGTTGGTGGAGTGGTGGAGTTGGTGGATTATTGTTGATCTTATTCAGGACCAGGGTTTGGGTGTGTATCTCCTAAGAGCTTTAGTTGTGTAGAGAAGTGTAAGAGAAGTTTAGAGAGTTTAGTATATTTGAGAGAAGTTTGAGATTTTGGAAAAAGTGGAAGATATTTATTTGGAAAATATCCTGTTAAGTGGTATTGTATAGGTTGGAAGCAATTACAAAGTTGAGAGGTAGTGGGTCATAGTATCACTATTGTGTATAGAATTGAAAATTATTGTTATCAGCACAACAGGTAGCATTCTTGCTTTTGATATGGAAGGCTGTGGGCTCTACTCCTAAAGCATGTAGATGGATTACTGATACTGTGTTGTACTTTAAGTGGGGTGGGGTGCTGCAGTCCTGAGTATTTCTTCCTTTGGATAAGATATCTAGTAACTATGAACTATCAGTTTGTCATCCATTCCCTAATGGAATATTACCAGCTTACCATTTTTTAATATAACATAAGCAATTTATTCTTCAAGGTCAGCAGGCACTGAATTAGTACATGGAAGACTGAAATATAAATTTGTTTGCTGGCGGCAATGTCTTCATTAGTTACAGAATATCTTTAATGTGGAATTATTCAGATGACTCTTACTTCAGCAAAGATTGTGCATATTGACTAGTATGAATGGCTTGCAATGGCAGATGTTTCAGTGTCCTTTTATGGTTGAAATGTTCTGAATTGGGCAGTTTTGCCATTATCGATTCATACCTTGGGTTTCATTGCTTACTGGAAAAAATGTTCAAAACTACAAATTTAAAACACACTATCAAGTGGTGCTGTATTATACAAGGAATTTAATTTAATACAATCAGGAAGGTAAATCAAAGAGCACATAAATGTGTACAAGGGATTTATGATTTGAAAACAGTCCAAAGATAACCACTGGCCAGATGCTTTATCTTTGAATGTGGGTTTCAATGCCATTTCAAAGAATGTGAGTTTCAAGGGCAGAGAAGTTTTAATACTAAGTCTGTTTTCATTGTTAGACTGTATTGCTTTGTTTAGCAAATGTCTATCAGTGTTTGTGCTATAAAATTTGAAATAAAAGTTTTAAATTAAATTCAAATATCTGTAAGCATTATAGATGTAAAACAAAAAACAGTATGCACACTGAGAGATTTGAACAGTGTTTATGGTAACTGGGGAGAAATAGCTAACTAATGGGACACAGGAATGGCTGCAAGTGTGTGTGTGTGTGTGTGTGTGCGTGTATGGAGGGGCCCAATTCATTACCCTGCCTAGGGCATCATTTGACCATGATTTGGCTCTGCATTTGCCCATCCAGGCAATGTCATAACCCCAAATAGTTTAACTGCATTCACAACACACACACATACACACACACACACACACACACACACACACACACACACACACACACACACACGCGCACGCACGCACTCAGTCAAGATGGATTAGCTAGACAGGTAAGTGTCAAACTTATAATTTGGACTTACATTAGAGTTGCACATTTGAATCTCTTGCTCCAATCTGTGTTCAAAGATGTGAAGCAAGTGTGTAACATTGCAAAATGTGTATGATGGTTATCTGATGTTCTTCAGAAGTAAACTTTTTAGAATGTGATCTGAGCAATATATATCTCTTTTATTGAAGGACAATGTCATTCATAGTTGTTCTTTTCTTTTTCCAGGTGGGCAGAACCCAAAACTGTGCCATGGAGGAGCTCTTGGATTATGTAGCCCAGGCGGGTATGAACCTAGCCCTGTGCAGCATCCTACCATCACCCAAAATGATACCACAGTACAAGCAGAAAATGATTGATTTCAACAATTGGCTAAGTTTCTGGTGTTACTCTAAGGGGATCCAGTATCTGTCTGTCTGGGATGACATGATTGACAGACCTCAATGCTTTGCCAGAGATGGCCTGCATCTGTCACCCCTGGGCTTCATGGTAATGGCCAAGGCTCTTGCCATCCCTATAGTGCCTTTTTTAGATGGTGTTCCAAAGACCAAATTACCACTGTAACAGCTACAAACAAATGCAATCTGAGGGTCATGCTGCTCAATGCTAGAAGTCTAAATCTCAAAATGCACTCATTCAAATCACTCTTTAAAATGGACAGCATCGACATTTGTGTTGTAACAGAGATCTGGTTCAAGGCAGCAGAAAGCACCCCTGCACTACCAGGCTATAACTCATTCCGCAACTTTCGGCTTCAGAACTTGGACCGAAGCTCCAAAGACAGTGGTGTTTCCATATTCATAGGTTCATAGGTTCATAGGTTGGTACTAGGCTATCAGCCCTAGGGCCTATACAAGCCTAGCCATAACGATTCCCTGGCTATTTCTTCCCACACTATTTACTTCCCTGGACCCCTGTCTAGCAGGGTGACTGACATGATCCCCGGGGTGAATTTCCTTTCTTCCATCAATCATCAAGGTTCCTTTTGAAGAGGACCAAAGAGGCACTCTGCTTGACATGTATGGGCAATCTATTCCAGAGACTGGGGAGTCTCTGGGTCAGGAACCTATCCCTCCAGCATGTTTTGTTTATTGTGATGACAAGGTTTAGATCCCTGGAGCATGTGGCTCTGAAGGATTGGGATTTCTTTAAGTGTAGCATGTCCAACAGCTCTGGGTTTGACATGGCCTTGTATGTTAAGCAAAGATCGCCTCTGAGTAGATGATATGCGACAGAGTATAGCTGGAGTTTTTTAATTAATTCATAAAGGATGCCCACAAAACCAGACTGGTAGTCCAACATAACACATCAGAGATATTTCAGGTGCAGCTAACACTGGGTAAGACAGCGATTCAGGTCGTAGCATGCTATAGGTCCCCAACCATGCCCAAGACTCACACTCCATGTTCCTAAGCACCTTGGAGAATATTAGGATCCAACCTAACACTCTCATACTGGGTGACTTCAACTACCCCTACAATAACTGGGAAAACTACTCATCTACCAATACACTTGCCCAACATTTCTTGGAATTCATTAATTCCAATGCCCTGGACCAGATCATTCTTAACCCCACTAGAGGTAGCAACATCCTCCACCTGGTCATTTCTAACATGGGTGACTGTTGCTCTACACCAATAGTCAACTCCTCCCTGGTTAGATCCGATCACAGACTAATAACCTTGGAAATCCACATCCCCCACCCCACAAAGGTAACCACCATGAAAAACTTCTCCAAAGCTAACTTTGGACTCCTAAAAACAGAGGTGGCTAACTTAACCGCACCCATGCAAATGGATAATAGTTGCATGACTGCCGAATCATACACCGATGCACTTTACGGACACATACACAAATGTATGGATCTTACCATACCCAATAAAACCAAGACGCTCTCCTCCAAAAAAAGGAAGCCAATCTGGTGGTCCCCTGCCATAAACAAACTCTACAACAGAAGGAGGAAACTGATGAGGAATAAGGTGAAGTCCCCCTTACCAGCCTCAAGAAAAAGTTGAGATCCCTCATCAAATTCTCTAACGCTAGCTATGAAAACAGAATTGCAGCAGATAGTAAAGACAACCACAGGGCCTTCTATATTTATGTAAAGAATATCCATGGCAATACCCAGATTTGCTCTGAGCTATTGCACAATGGTACCTCTTATACCGAGCCAACAGATATTGACAAAATACTGGCTGACAGATTCAGTGCCAACTTTGCCCTTCCCCCCAAAGGACCAATTACAATACCAGTAGATTGCCAAGCACCCAGTATTACTGCTGCACTGGCTAAAACAACACTGTCCAAGGCCAAGAATACAGCTTTTATGGGACCTGACAATATCCCTGCACTGTGCTCTACATGAACTACAGAATGAAATGGCACCTCACCTGTGTGCCCTGTTCAATCACAGCTTCACCTCAGGTTTTGTCCCTACTGAATGGCACACAGCTACAGTCATCTCTCTCCACAAAGGAGGAGCAACTACAGACCCTGGGAACTATTGCCCCATTAGCCTGACGAGTCTGATATGCAAAGCTATGGAATGCATCATCATGAACCTAATAAACAAGGATACAAGGAATCTCCAAACTCTGGACCCCACACAGTTTGGCTTTGTGAAGGGTAGATCATGCCTGCTCAACTTGGTCGACTTCTTTGAATCAGTCACGAGAGCTGTGGATGAAGGAAAGGTGGTTCATACAGCCTACCTTGATTTGGCCAAAGCCTTTGATACCATTCCCCACTCAGGAATCATAGAAAAACTCACTAAGCTAGGCATCAACCCCTATATCACTAGGTGGGTTACAAACTGGCTCACAGATAGAACCCACAGTGTGAAAATAGCTGACTCCAAGTCAGACTGATGACCAGTCATGAGTGGAGTCCCACAGGGTTTGGTCCTGGGTCCTCTCCTATTTGGTATTTACTTCTCTGAAGTCCAGGCCAACACGAAGGGACTCTGGCTGACAAAGTTTGCAGGCGATTGCAAGTTGGGAGCTATTATTAACTCCCCAAGTGATGTTGACATCCTACAGAAAGGCCTCACTGAGTCCAACGACTGATGTCAGAACCATGGCCTTAAGCTCAATGACAAAAAATGTGTCATCATCCCCTTTGGGAAAAACCTGGTTCTTATGGATTACCACATTAATGGTAGTCCACTGAACACAGAAGGTGTTATAACAGATCTGGGAACACAGGTTGACAGCAACCTCTCTTTTGACCACTACATTGCCACTGTGGTCAGAAAGTCCTTTTATGTTGGCACATCTCATTACTAAGGGTTTTGCATCCAGGAAGAAAGAGATCATTGTCTCCCTCTACTCTTCATTCATTAGACCACTCATCGTGTACAATGCTCCATTTGGCATGTACCTCACTAGACACCTGCAACAACTGGAGAAGCCACAAAAGTACTCCACAAAGGGGATCCTAGGCCTTAAACACTTGTCCTATATGGACAGACTCAAAAGACTCCAACTCTTCTCTGTCTCATATCGCCTACTCTGCTTGACTTACAAAGCCATGTCTGACCCAGCTCTGTTAGAAATGCTACATCTAAAGAAATCCCAATACCTCCACACCACACACTCCAGAGACCTCAAGCTCATTACCCCAATCAACAGAACATTCTGGAGGGACAGGTCCATAATCAAGAGACCACCCATGCTATGGAATAGACTTCCTATACATGTCAAACAGAGCACGTCACTGGCCCTCTTCAAGAGAAATCTTGATGAGTGGACAGGAAATAGAAAATTCACCCCGGGGATCTGTCCAGTGGCAATATTTGACAGAGGCACTGGGAACTAAGGTTGGTTGGCATGATGCTAGGGTAATCCTATGGGCTAGGCTTGTAAAGGCTCCAGGGCCATTAGCTTAGTACATACCTATGAACCTATGCATTGAGCAGATGCACAGGCTTGAGGAGCAGTGGAGGGCGAGAGAGACATGTTACTTAATTTTTCTGTTTTGTTAAATGAATTGCAGCTGATCCCTGTTAAAGGACCATCATTTTTAAATTACCATGTACATTGCTTAAAATGCCTGAATACCCATTATGCATCAGTAAGGTAAGTGCAATAATTGCACAATAGCTGTGCTTACAAGTCTGACTGAAATACAAATATGTTGAAATATCATTTAGCATTAAGCTATGTTTTTTAAAGATAGTTTTTGAAATGTAGACCACAGCCTAAATAACAGTTTGGTTTGTGTATCTGTCAAACATTTTTTGAGATTATGTTTTACATACACGTCTGTAGTACTTTGATTGTTGCTTATAATGCATGTGCTGGTGCACTTATGCATAGATGTGATTCCCAGTGACTGTTGTGCATTGCCTGCCTATACACAGACTGAGTGGGTGTCTGCTGTGTCAGTGTTCACATTATCATTTGTCGACTGTGTGGCATACCCTTCAGTTCACCATTGGTATTGCATCTGCCTATAACATCTTGGGTGTTTTTTTCACAGCATACTTGCATGATGTATTTGTGGATACTTGTGCAGATAAGCATTTCTTTGCAATATTTCATAATCAGCAAGCATCATGAGGATGTTTGCATTTTGCAGGCTACTTATTGTTGCTAATTGTAGATAGGTCATGCATACAGTTGTAGACATACAATAGCATTTGTACGGCATATACTAGATTCTCATGTGCTACAGGCTATGAAGATTGAACCTTAATTTCATAATCAGCAAGCATCATGAGGATGTTTGCATTTTGCAGTCTACTTATTGTTGCTAATTGTAGATAGGTCATGCATACAGTTGTAGACACACAATAGCATTTGTACGGCATATACTAGATTCTCATGTGCTACAGGCTATGAAGATTGAACCTTATAACATTATAACTATCTGTTGCTGCTGTATTCTTTATATTGATGTTGGTTCAGCCAATTACCATGCTGCCTGGCTCAGATATTTGTCATATGGCTTGCCTAGTTTCCACAATATTGTCATCTCACTTTGTCTTTTAGCAATGCTACTTTGTGGCTGTTCATATGACCCATTACATGCAGAGACTACAATTTACATTCATACACAGACATACTGCAAAGGGAACACATGCAAGTGAAAAAGAATGGAAATAATGACATGCAGTCATATACTCAGGTGAATAGTTTACTGAGGCAGACAACATTATTAAACAGTGCAGGTCCCAATAATAATCTTATCTTAATGTTTACAAGCTTTTATTTTATCAAATTGTAGTTATGTTAATGTGGCATGAGGCAGTATCAGACATGACTCCATTTAAATGTTAGGATATATTACATGTGCTTGCTTTGTGTATGCTTGCCAATTAGAAAATGTTTTGGTGATGTCATGAATTCCACTGGTAAACTGTGTTATGCTTGCCATTGCACTGCCTTGATTGAACTGCTCACACTGGTGATAGATACATTCTCCCTGACATGTTCTGTTATTGAGCATGTCCATAACTGTAGATAAAGTGACATAGTGAAGGTGTTGTGTGCATTAGGAGTCATTCACTGGCAGCAATTGTGTTGATTATAATTGTGCTACTTGTTAATGTTTGCACTATTTCAAACTGAACTGTGTTTTAAATATGAACTTTGATGTATGCTACTACACCTTCCATCTCATGTTTGCATTTGCAGAACTCAAAAGTGGATGAGATGTTAATTAATGAATGTTAGATTTCAGATGTGCTCATCAGTTTCATTTTAAGGTCAGCTATGCTCTTCATGGGAATGTGTGGTGTGATAGACATTTGCTTTTCATTTCTGTCGTGTTTTGTGATTCATCTTGACAGAGCATGGGACCCGTGGAGAATTGCCAATCTGACAGAGATGAAGAACACATGCCAGGCTACTGCTGGAGTCCTCAGATGATAATGACAATGATAATAATGATGTAGCTGGACCTGCACCTGCCAGAGCCATTATGCCTGCTGCACCCAGGAGGAGATGTCACCAGGACCGGAATACAGACAATTATTGGGAGAAGATCTGGTTCTGACCAATGTGTTTTGAACACAGATGAGAAACATGATGGGGAACTTCTTCCAGGACATGGCACTAGCCATGCACAACTCATTCAGGGAGATAGCCTGAGAGATCATTTATATGGCTCATCCAGATCAGGCTGGTTTCTCAGGTCCATAGGTATTGCCTGTATGCTCCAATTGTGTTATACTGTCACCATGTTGAATAACATATAATCATTTGGACTGTATGTGCACTCTTGTGCATGCATGCCATGTAGCTGCCATGATTATGTGTTACATGTGCAAACATACCATGCGGCTATTGTGTGACATTTAATTATGTTTCAATGTATGCATGACACACATTAACCTTTCCTCCCACATTCAGCTGTCCATGCACCATGGCAGTTAACCTGCAGCTAGTGCTGCAACAATTATCCTGTAAATATGTGTTTTACTGAGGGCAACTGACAGACAGCAAATGTTGTCCATAGTCCAGCACTACTACTGTGGTATGGCTTGGATTTATGTAGTGCCATATTATGTATGTGCAGGAGAAAGACATGTCATTTCCCATGTATTTTGAATGCTGACATGCTGTCTTACTGGCTTGATGTTTTGTTGTGTGCCATGTTTTGGCAATGCTGATGCCATGTGGGGTCATATACAGGTATGTCATACCTATGGGCAGTACTCCTTTTCTGACTGTATCAAGCACCAATATAGCATTAATGTACAGACTGTGGAAAGGATAATTTGTTCAGTAACAGTACATTATGCCGTGTTTGCTGGATGTTACATTTCCACATCTATTACTCATTCACATAAGTTCACTCCTTTTGGCAATATTTGTACACATTAACTGATGATTGTACATGTCTCTGCACATAGTCCGATCCAAACTGACACACCATTGCTCCTTTGATGTCAGCATTCACTTACTTATCACTAATGTACTGCAATGATGCTCACAGGAGTGTCCTTTTCTCAGCAATAAGCAGAGTGGGTGGCATACACCTGTGGTTGTTTATTCATCATTGGCAAGACAGGATACGTGTATGTGATTGAAATTCTTAGCTTACTTACCTATGCTTGCTGATGTTACATGATTGCACATTACTGTGTATGTGTGATGTATACATGGCCATTTTTGTGGACATCAGCAATCAGTCTGCCCATATGTTATACATTTGGCATTTGCTTAAACGCATTTTGTGTTGGCTTTGCCAGCACCATGTGAGCTGTACACATGCATTTGCAGTATGTAACTTACCTTGTTGCCCTGCTTTTCCCTAATGTGGGCCCAAGTTGTCCACCTCACTTTACCTTCATATTTATGTAATATATTTTTGCAGATATTTTTGCTTTTGTTGCAGTTATTGACCATTGTCATGTATTACATTGTTGACATGGTGTATTGCCTAATGAACAGGATTTGAAATAATTCACTACACACTACAGAAATTATCTATTAATAAACTTTATTTCTACTTTTAAACAGAAAGTCTACTTTAATAGCATATTTGCCTAACAAAACTAGTGGCATAAAACAGTAACTAAATGGAATTAATAATTCAAAACAGCACTTTAGCTGCAGTTAGACAATTCTTTAAAACAATGCAATAAGAGAAAAAAGGTTAATAAATCACCGGTTGGCAATTCATCACAGCTACCTCATCGACTGGGGACCCCAAAGCAGTCTGGCTGGAGATTCCGACAGAGAACAGGCCCAGGCAATGCGTCCATTCCACTGAGAACTCCAAACCAGACCCCCATGAGACCCCATCTTATATAGGCTGCTTGTTTACTCAAAAATCAGACATATCCTGTAACTAGAAAGTTCTTTGACTAGAGTATTCTCTTATAAAAATGTTCTCTTCTCACAGGAAAAGTACAGACTACGTGACAGCAAACAGGAGTGGTGGCCAGTCACCCACAGATGCTTCAGTAAGCCTGCCAAGTTCCCGTGATCATACTGTAAAATATGTAAACAACAGAATATTCTACCAAACTAGCAAGGGTGGGAAGACAAGATATTAAGCAGAGTCATCATAACAACTTGTATTACCAAGCTTATTCTGACCTCCTCCTCTAAACACATAGAAAAGAGTAGAAACGTAGAATGTTAAGCTGAATATTAACCCATTAATAGCTGAGTGTCAGTGATCAGGCTCACACATAGTCAATAACCAATTAGCCATATTTGTATTACACATGGTGAACATGTACCACATGTATGGCCATTTTACAGATGCAGGACATCTGCACACAACTCACTGGCTACTGCTTACAATACATCCTTGTTCTCATTATAGTTGCGTGTTAACCAGTGCACATTGCTGAAATTCATGTGCACAGCCTGATATTTTTTGAAGTTGCAGTGTTAGATTTTTGCAAATATTCTTACATGTCATTAGTGTTTGTATGTTTATTGAAATTGCTTTCATGTACGTTCCATTTAGGCCACTGACAGTCATACATATACACCTATACCTGTGTGTTGCCTTTGACATGGCATACGTGTATCACATATATGAATTCCATTATACATTTATTTAGGTTGTGAACACCTACTTGTGTATTTAGCAGACATTTTGCTGCTTTGCTGCAGTACTGCTGTTTGTCCCTGTGCTTGGTTGTTTGCCTTTCACATGTATAGTCGGAAGTTCAGTTCTGTACTCTGCTGGAGTTATCTAGCATTCTTAGATCTGCATTTGCTCATCTGTGATGTTGCTTGGCTTACACTTGCACTGTAAAAGACTGCTTGGATATATATTTATATATCCAATGTGCACTGCAATCCTTATTTATTACCCTACGACACACACATATACCAATGGTCATGCACATCCAGGTATGGCTGCCACACTGTTTGCAACAAGTCATAATGTGACATTGTATAAGTAGATATGTTCTTCTGCATTTCACCATGGCTGTTATGCATTCACACCCTGTTTGACAACTTTCCATTGTCCATGTTGTGAAATGTGCTGTGTAACTTACCTGTCCTTACTGTTTTTTTCCAACCTTCATCTGTCATATGTTGTGATATTTATTCTATGGGTATACCTGATATGTTGAATTTTTCTAACTCTTTCTCTGCCTTTATCTTTCCTTGTAGTCTTAAAAAAATAAAAAAATAGAGCATATTTCAACTTAAAAAAAAAAAGAAGAATTTGCCCATGCCTCTCACTTTCCCTCCAAAATTCCAACATCCCTCTTATGTGTTCCTCTTCTTTACCCATACCCCACATTTTCTTTTCTATCTTACACTTTCCTTTGGTGTGTGCATTATCTGTGTTCCCTACGCAAGTCCCACACCCATTTTAGCTAATGTTAGCTGTGATGTTGTGGCCATGATTGTCCTTTGTCTTTATTCAGTTTTTTTATTAGAAAATTTATGGATTCCATTGGAATCCATAAATAAGAGTTAGCATATTTTATACTAATGCAGTTAAGGTGATATTCTATAGTTGTCCTTAAGCTTACTGGAGAGATTCTGTTATAGATTTGTATTTAACTCATTCCCTCCAGTACAGCCCAATTGAGTAGTGTGTACCTTTAACTCCCAGTGGGTGTAGCTTAAGCATTTAAAAAAATGAAGGTGTCATCTTACATTTCTAACAAATACTCATTGACAGAGGTTGAATATCAATACAGTTGAGTTTGCCATCATGTATGCTTCAAGATAAAATATTCTGATACCTTCTGTGTAACATGGTTTTGGAATTATTAATGCATATATGAACAAGAAATATTTGATGCCTAGAGGTGCAGAAATCCCTGGAGGCACACTTGATTGTGACTGTCAGGATGCAAGATTCCTTCCATAACTTTGGTAATGTACATCATGCTTTGTCATTGATTTTTCATTACTTACGGATTATTTGCAGGTAGTGTTCACTGCACTGTTACTACTAAGATACATTGTGCGCCAAGATATTTGGAATTCACTGTGGTACATTTATATATTACATTGTTATCTGCAACTTTGCTGCTGATGTCAGCATAATGCACCAGATTTCATGAACTTTATGGAATCCAGTTCAAATGCCAGATACAGGCCCTCTCTTAGCAATCTATAGGATACTGAGTATAGTGACTGGACTTTGAGTCTGTCCATGTAGGAAATGTTGTTTAGGTCTTGTATCCTTTTCATAAGGTATCTCTGTGGGCATTCCAGTTGTTGCATGTGTCTGGACAGATACATGCCAAAGGAGGCATTATATTCGATGAATGACCTAATCACAGCTTCATTTGCATAAGTTTATTCATGGCCATCATACATTAGAGTAAATAATCATTATGAATTGAGCCTGTTCATGAATTGTTGTAATGTCCTCATGTAACAACTATGAATACCACCCTGTATTTTGATTCACAATATTCTGAAAGAATAATGTTGAAAACTGCAAATCAAAAACCATAAAACCATAAAAAAGAATAAAATCTTCTTTTGCAGGGGAGGCCCCTAAACCTCCATAGGGAGGCGTGGCCTCTCCACATTCCTAAACTATATATAGCAATTCCACAGTCACACTACAGTGGAAAAAAGGCAGAAATGCCATAAAAGTGCACTGCTGGGTCACACAGTGAAACACACTGTAGTAAAACATATTGTGACAATAAAACTTTTGGGAAACAGACCAACATCGAAAACACATCAACAAAGTTGGAGCATGCAGAAAAAAGTACCATATATACACTGGTATTTCATGAGGATATAGTATCCCAAAAATAACACTGATGGTTGTGTTACTGAATTAAAGACTAAAACAAAGACTGTAATTTTGGTGAGTTACATGACTCATTATTATGCAGTAGAACTGGGTGTGGCATTAGAAATAATCAGTTGAGGGAAGATAATATGAGAAGCATACCTCTCAAGTGTACCTCATTGTGAGGAACGTACCTCATTTGGGGTCTTAAAAAGTTCATGTTCCTCAAAGTTCCTCACAATGTTCCACATTGAAAGACTCTGTCACACATTCAGTGTTAGGAATTTTTTAAAGTGAAATCCATGGTAAATACAAATGAATCATATGAATTCATTAAAAGATCTTCTTTATAAGTAAAACCAGCACATTTTAACCATCCTATGGCCTTCCTAGTTGAAGTTGTTGGCAAGGTATGTGTTCCACATTTTGCCCATTTGTTCCACATTATGAGGGCTAGTGTTCCTCATTTTAGAGATGGAAGGTTGACAGCTATGATGAGAAGCAGTGTTAAAATTAAATGAATTGATTCATTTGTGCAGAGTGTGTGACTTTGTTCTGTATTCAAAATAAAAGCTTGCAGTTGAATTAGACTTGTATAAAGCTGCATGTAAAATAGAAAAGTAAAAAAAAAGTAAAATGAAGGATACAGTAAAATTGACCCACAGGAGTCACTAGAAGCATGAAAAGCAAGATAAACATGTTGTTGAGAAGTTCTTCATGAGTTGTGGCCTTGTGCCTGATAAAACAAACTGTCCAATTTGTTAATCAAATGTGCATGCAGAAGCTGTGTTAAGAGAAATTGTGTGTGTGATGTAAATGTGGTGATTATAATTGCATTTATAGGAGTGCCAAAAGTGTAATAAATGTGGAGAATACTTACAAAATTTGAGGGTATGGTATCTTTGATTGTTTCCCTATTGTGTGATATATGACAATAGAGTTAGTATACATATTTAGCATGGGTGTTGGGGCACTGTTCTTCATTTTGGGAAGGGGAAGTGCAAAGGGTGCTGCCTTCAAAAATATTTTAATTTTGTAATAACAAATTTCAGAATTCACTATATAACTGTAGCTTACTTCTTGCTGTATAAAAGAACACTGTTTTATGTTTCAAATGTGTGATAGTAAGCTAAGAAATCACTTTGTTAAAGTGTGCAAAACAAAATTAACTTACAACTGAAGAAAATGTATGTGATGGAACACATTCACAAAATAATATTGTTTGTGGGCGCAGCAAATGTTGGAAAGGAGAAGAATGTGAAAAATGTCAAGAAAGCGTCACAAACTTTAAAGCAAGAGGATCAGTCAGAAAAATTGGGAGTTGAATGGAATAGAGCATATAGATATGTTTAAGAAACAGGCTATGGCTGCTGAATGGTTAAACAGCATGGTTTCTATTGTGAAGTCAGATGAAGTTAGTATATGCACATATTTATAACAGCTTAATAAAGCTACTAAGGGGAACATTATCCAATTTGTGTGGTTGAAGAAATAGTTATAGTCATACCAAGAGCAAAGTATTTTTCAAGGCTTGATGCTAATCAAAGCCTGATGATCAAAGTTTCAAACTCTATATAATTATGTTCCCTGTAGGAATTCCAGATTTTTCTTAAAACCATCTGTTACTACATCAACACCTGAAAAATTTAGAGAGTTGTTGCTTAGGTATATAAGAGACTTTGAAGTTTTTTAATATGATATTACTCTCATTACTGATGATTTACTTGCAAGAGTGTGATAAAAGAAGAACATAATTAGTTAAAGTTTATTAAAATGATCAATTAACCAAGCTCTGTACAGTAATAATAACATTGGATAATAAAATAAAGAATATAAAATTAGAATTTAATAATATAAATAAATAAATAAAAAATACAGAATGTGTAATGCAAAATGAAGCAAGGTGGCAGTACTTAACATTACTAAAAAGATGTGAATTTAATGATGTTCTGATGTAGTGAAATGCTAAGTAATAAATATTTAAAGGTAACTGGAAGTGTGATAATTAATAATTAATGCTAAAATCATAGTTTTTAAATGCAACAGAATAAATTGCAGGTACCATAGATATAGGGCTTCAGATATAGTAAAAGATGTAAACTAAATAGGAACGACCATTGAAATAAAGGTAAGTTAGGCAGATGATGTAAATCACAGAGCTTTCTGTTCAGACTGGTCCTAACTCTGGCATAACAACACTGACAGGCTTCATGAATTACACAGGTTGGGAAAAATAAACTTCTAGAATAATCCAAGTGAAATTCAGAGGAATGAGCAAAATCTATTTGCAAGAATGGGTCTGTTTGTAAGAATGGCTCTGGAATGCCTTAGCAGTAAGCATCATAGCCATATCAAACCTCAAGATCTTTAAACACACTAAAAAACGTCCTTCAAGAAACAGGTATCTACCACTGTTCCAAAACTGCTTAGCTACCCCTTCACTCCCCCTACCCTTATATTTCCCTTTCTCCACATCTTGTCCACCACCTACCCATACTGCTAGACTTCAATACTTTAACTTCCTTGCTTCCTTCCTCTCACTTTCTTTTCACTCCCCTCCAACCTCTTCAGTGCATGCTCACTCAACTTCCTATCTCCACCTACATATCCCCCCTCACCCTCCACTTCACCTCTTCTCCCTCTGTATACCTCCATCTTAGGGTCTATATCTAGCAAAATTGTACATTCTTGCTTTACCTTGCTGAACTTTCCACAAGATTTTCTTCCTTATCATGAATACTTATTTTTTTCTAAGCCCAATTATGCTTTCTATATGCCTCCTTCACTAATTAACTTGGTAAATTCCTGTATATTCCCTTTTTCTTTGACAATTCGGTGGGAGATAGGTATATATATTACTGCAACAAGACTATGAGTATAAAGCTCATCCCATATTATCTTATTTTCTCTGTAAATCAGCTACTAGTCTTACTAATGTTTTTTAATTTTATCATTTATGTAAATGGATAACAATTGCCTGTCATGCATGTAATTGTAAATTCTATACTAAATGTAAATCCAATACCCTGCATATTTTTGATATTTATTATTGAGGAGCTTTCCTCTGCTGAAAATGGATTTCTGACCCAGTCAGACTTTCCTGGTTAATAAATGTCAAATAAATAAATAAATAAATAAAGAACACACAATAAGTCTCAAGGGTCTACAGTTTAAATCATGGGGAAAAAAACAAAACAACTGACAACCATCAAACTGACACAAGTCAGCTGTAATTAAAAAAAAAACTTTAAAAATAAGTGTACCCAAGTGTGTGACTGTACTGGCAAAATAAATAAATAAACTTGGCAACTCAAAGAGTAGATTCCAAAGAAATCCACCAACCATGATGAATCATTTCACAAGATAGAAAACCTCAGTTTAGTTTACCTATATATTCTCAGTATGACAAACAAGAAACCCACAGTGATATTGCAAGCATGTAAAAATGATAAGACATAATCCATATAGCCACAATATCAGAGCATGGGAGATTATAAATGACTTGGGAATGTGTACAATTCACAAACAACTAGTTGATGACTTAAGAACTGCCAACAACAGTTATATAAGCAGAAAGACTAAGAAAACCCAGAAAAGGGAAATATAAAATGGGAATGGGACTAATGAACTTGGTAGACAGCAGAAGCATAGCTGGTTCATATAGTGCCCTGAGCTGGTAATGTGAAGCAGCTTTCCATCTCCTCAGCTCTTGAAGTACAACAAAAAAAAGCCACTTCACTGTAATAAGCCATAAAAGACTGGCTTTTAACAGTTAGATCTATGCACATCCAATGCTTCCCCTGCAAAAAAAAAAAAAAAAAAAAAACAACATTAGAAACTGTATCTATTAATTTCCAGTTTACAAAGAACATTTTCCCCTTTTCCCCTATAGCTTTCACAAAGAGAATTATATCCTCTACCGATCTTACAAAAATGTTACTATTCAAAGAAAAAAATCTAATATATTGGTTTCAGATGATAGCAAATGATGATGTGAAAACTACAGACAATTTGATATATGAGATTGAATTAAACAAACATTTATGGTTAGAAATACAGATATGTAGACAGTTTCTTTTAAATAAAATTGATTTGATGTCACCCACAATTAAAATATCTATGCCTGAATTGCTAAATTACTTGAATATGACCATTCAACATAACTTTCCTGTTAAAGGTAAACTGTCACAAATTTACAATATAATTAGAAAAGAAACATATAGCTTTCCAGAAAGTTCTTGGAACTATTTCTATACAATTAATAATAACCAAACCCAATGATCAAGATAAAAAAAGTATACTAGAATCAGCCAAATTGATCACTTCTTTACTTAAATTGAGGTTATTTACATAGAAATTTATGTGTAGATAATTTTAATGCCACATATAATGAATAAAATTTACTGCGGTAGTGGTGCTGCGATAGCGTTGTCACCTCACAGTAAGACGTTGTCCTGTTCGATTCTCAGCTAGAGCGTCTTGTGTGGAGACATGCATGAATGGGTGTACCTTCGTTGAAGGTTGTGCATCAGGGCTGGCAACTCGGCACGTAAAAATCTACTGCCAATCATTAGCGGACCGGAGTTCCACTGTGGTGACCCCTAATTGGGAAAAAGCTGAAAGACACAACATATAATGAATAAATTTTGTTGGAGATGTAAATTAGAAAAAATGCAGACTGGGCTCATATATTTTATGATTATGTAGTTTTAAAAACTATTGGGGCAATATCAATAACCTACTCCAAGCTTTATTTTCTGACAACTTTACACTTACTAAATCTCTGGTCCATTTTAATACACCAATACCCACAAGTGTAAAAAAATTAAGTATCCTCTGGTCTGGTCAATATTAGCTGTGGCTACAAAAGTCATAACAAGAAATTGGAAATTTGATGCCTCTCTCTCTTTCTCTAAATTTAAAAATATTATTACTGAAGTGTATCATTTGGAATTATTGACCAATAAAACAAGATCTGTCCGGAAAACTGTTTCATATAATATGTGGAATAATTTTCAGAATTTATTAGTAAAAGAATATGTTTGTATATGAAAGCAGTAATGTTTACTAATGCCTATTATAGCATTTATAAGTGCACGTCTTTGTAAATACTTTAGTTATTTTGTGTTTGTTAAATAATCTTCTTTTCTCAAAACTGAATTCATGTAAAAATCATATGTATTTTTTTTATATTTAAAATCAAATAATTAAAAAAAAAAAAAAAATATATATATATATATATATATATATATATATATATATATATATATATATATATATATAGTGCCATAGTGCCACATCATTTAAGGAAAAATGTTGGAGTCAATTATGTGAGCCTGATTTAGGCATTGTCAAATGTAAAGAAAGATCTTATGTTCTGGTCAGGTCCTATAGGTGGTAATAAATCTAATGGAATCCCCAGTAGATTAAGGTTTATAATAAGAATGTTCCAGAAATTATGTTCTAGAACATTGTCTAGCTACACAACAAGCCTCTTGTACTACATTTCTACAATAACCTCTGCTTTTTAAATGTGTGGTTACAGTTCCTGCCTCTCTTTCAAATTAAATGTATTTATTTATTTACATTTGATTAAAGGAAAAGTCTGACTGGGTAGAAGCCCATTTTTAATGGAAGCCCAGGGAGAAAAGCTCCAAAATATAATTACTATACATAATATAATATAATTATATACTTATGATATACAATATTGTTTGAATTTTTTGAATGTTTTGAAATCAATGTTATTGTGCAAAGTCACTTCACATAGGAAAATCCCTTACTATGAATGCTATTCCTTATCTAACCTTTGAAAACTTAGTCCACTGTTAAGTTATAAAATGTTTTGTTTTATATAATAATACCTGATACTATTAGAATTGTATAGATCCATGAATACCAAGTAATATTACTGGTTGCTATTTTTAGAGTGTTTGAAACTTACAGTTTTGCTTTAGTGCTGCCTACCTCACTACCTTCTCTTTTTCCTTATCTATAGTGCTTAACCTGTGTTCCAGTCTGTCTCTGCACCAAATACCTGCTCTGCTATCTCTCATCTGGACACCACTGTACAATAGGGAAAATAAAAGAAAACCTCTAACAGCTCCCAAAGAGACAATTTGCTCTGAAAGACAGTGAAAGTATGTATTGATACTGGCACACATATATTGTTAAATTATGGTTGTAATGACCCGTGTTTAGAAAACTAAGCCTCCCAGACAGGTTTGCCAGCAGCCATACCTTCTCAAAAGCCTTTCTTCTCTGTCTAGCATTGTTTTAGATACTATTTCTAACCCCCTTTTTCTCTCTCTCTTCACTTTGAATATCAATCTGAAACTCGGCATCTCCCGCTTGCCCCATAGTACCAGACCCTTGGTGTTCTCCTAAACTTAGCTTATTGCTTAATACTTCACTCCTTACTGCTAAACTCTTTTAGCTTGCCTTATTCTGCTCCCTCAGTCTGTCTATACTCCTTCCTTCCTAAACCAGCCATTCCTAATAATCTCTTTTCCTTTAACATCCTGACCATCTTGCTAGCAGAGTCCATACCTGTGGCTAAACTCTCATACTTCCAGACTTACCTTCTGGATTTTCTTACTTTGCTGATTGCCTTCATCCACACTCTGCTCTCTTGTCTCTACCCGCTCCGTTCATCCTCCGGGCTCACTCCGCTCCCCTGCCCTGCCCCCAATTCCCACCCGCCCCCAGGGGTCCTACATTTATTCCTCCACTTGACACACCCCCAACCAATCAGGCATAATCTCCTCATTAGCATACCTCACCCCTGCCACCTCTAACCACGCCCATCTTTCTCAGACCTATCCTCCCCACTACCTCTTAAAGTCATAATACTACTTCACTTTCTTCTTCTTTCTATTTTTCTTCATCTCTGTTACTTCCTTTAACATACAAAATGGGTACATTATCTTTCCCATTATACCTTCAAATAACTATCTGTTTAACACTCTTACCACCTCTTGTAACTACTTATCTCCTAACCTTATATGAACACCCTCTCCCCTCTACTCTTGTGTTTCCCTCTAAACATACCTCTTCACCTACCTCACCTTTTACTCCTGCCACCTTAAATCTCACTACCAAACCAAACTACCTATTTACCAAACACCACAAACTTGCTTACTTTAAGCTAAGCAAACAAAAAACTAGAAAATATATCAACATCTTATATAAACAATGTCAGCTCCAATATTTCTTATTTTTCCAATCACTGCTGGATGGGGACATTCACCCTAACCCTGACCCAATTACCACAAACATCAATAGTCACATAAAACAAGACAAATCTTCTCCTATATCATCACACACTTGTACCAACTCTCTTACTATAGCTCATCTTAATATACGAAGCATTTGCAATAAAATCTCTCAACTTCATGCCCTTTTAGATGTTCATCATTTTGATATCCTATGCCTATCAGAAACATGGCTAAAACCTACCATTAAGGATAATGAAATTACCCCTCCTGGGTATATCTTTAGAGTAGACCGTAAAACCAAAAAGGGAGGAGGTGTAGCAATTGTCTACAAAGCACAACTTCAAATTAGTATAACAAATCTGAACCTTCCTCTAGGGCAGAATGCAGAAGTAATCACCTCAAAATTACAAATTAACCCTAATAAAGCTATTAACATAATTTGTGTGTATCTCCCCCCAGGAAATAACACTGACACATTAGAATGTATCCTTAGCTACCTGTCTAACAACCTCCCCCAAGAAACACTAGTTCTAGGTGACTTTAACATTGATTGGAATTCTTGTAATAGCATAAATCCCTCATCCCACATAAACCTATATGCTTTTACTCAACTCATTAACTGTCCAACCAGAACTGATAAATACAACAACCACAAATCCATCCTAGACTGGATTCTGATTAATACGCCTCAACAAACCTACCAGTCTGGTACCCTTCCTGATGATCTAAGCGACCATTCTTTAACCTATGTCATTAGACACAAAACCAACCTAACTTTACCTACCACCTTTAGAACACTACGAACAAAAAAACATTTTAACCCTGAACATTTTCAAGCTGATCTGAAACAAACGAATTGGTCCTCACTAAAATATCTCCCACTTAATGAAGCAGTAGAATACTTTAACTCTACGTTCTTATCAATTCTAGACCAACATGCCCCAACACGAACCATCAGAACTAAAACAAAAATAGCACCCTGGCTAACTAATAATACTAGGCAAAAAATCATTCTTAGAAATAAATCTTGGTCTAAATGGCAAA